>NC_056728.1:439660466-439725466 GCF_019279795.1 Protopterus annectens | reverse complement strand
GGAAGGTTGGGCGCCAGGCTGGCAACTCGGCACCGTAAAACACCACTGCCAATCATTCTACAGACTTTTGTTCTGCAGTGGCGACCCCTAACCAGGATAAGCATAAAGGAGATTAATTTATTTATTATTGTTCTTCATTGATCTTGTTTAATACTGACATGAGCTGTCAGTTCCAATCTTAACTTATGGCAGCTGCCTCTAATATGGGAAACTGTAAAGCAGTATGAAATATGTTCTCATCAAATGCATCTGAATGACTAGCTTGATAGGCGAGTTGAAGCCATAATGCTGTTTTTCCTATTTCAGCCATGAGGTTTACCAGTCAGAAATAAAATACAAGCAAAGTCTTGTTTTCTATTACCAAACCTGATACGTTTTTACTATGCTTGTTCTTCTGTTGCATTGAACACCATGCAGCCTACCTACCTGTCATATGTTGCATGTTCTTTATTATGCTGTTCATCCACAAGGTGGCAGTCTGAACCTTAAATTGAAATATGTAAGTGATACAGTAGGCTACACACTTAGTTTAATAATTCAAACTCTTTAATTGTACTGAAGAGAATTAATGTTTATGAAAATATGGATATAAAATGTGTATGTTTATGCTTTACTGGGGTTTGAGCATTATGCTGCCTTAGCTTCTAGTCAAGGTGTAGAGCAGTCATTAAAATAACTCCAAAGAGCTTTCTCAGAAATTGATTGCGTAGGAATTTCCTTACTAGACCTTTTAGTAAGTTATCACTGTGCTCTTTGTGACAATTCACAAGTGTTCCTATATTGCTGCTGCTTTTGGATTACTTACTTTATTAACCTGTTCTTGTGCGGACCTTTCTTTTGTACATTCCCTGGTCACTGGTCTGCTGTATTTGCCCCTTCTAAAAGCTTCACTCAAATTGCCCTATATGATTGGCTGAACATTCATTCATGTTAGTGAAATACAATTTACCACCACAGAAATCTATATTTAGCACACAAAAAAGTTACTTGAACTTACTACTGTTAGTAGACTGGTGACAAGTTTTTGAATCTAGAGTAAAAACAAAGAAAACTACCACCACATCTAGACACCTTGCAGGCTAGAATATGAATGAAGGAACATTGCCATGTAAAAAATGTATTATCTTTTTTCTTTGTTAAATCTTAAGAATAAAATTAAAAGAAAAAATCATCAGTAAGAGTCTTCTAACCAGTAAGCATGAGCTGTGTTTTTCCCATAAACTGCATGATGTTATGTGATCCTATCTCGCCTACATTCTGACTGATGGGTTCGGAGCCGATCCCTCGGCTCTGACTCGGCACGCTTATGCTATAGAGCGAGGCCTCTAATTGGCTGAGCTATCTTTATCCCAGGATGCACCACCACTAATCCCCCAGATCTCGTTTGCCGCTTACAGAGCTTGGACGTGGTCTCAACATTGGCTGGGCTAAGTACCTTTTATTAGGCTTTTTCCTGTCAGTATTTGCTTCATTTAAAACCCAAAAGCTGTTTTAACGGCTATTCTTTGTGTACGAGTGTTTTTGTAGATTTTGATTCAGGTTTTCGTGTTTTTTCCTGTCAGAGAAGGTTCCCGTTTAAGTTAGAGGGGCCTTCCCCTGTGTTTCTACTACCTTAGTAGTTGTGTGTGGGTCAAGTACCCGTTTAAGTTAGAGGATCTTGACCCTCTTTTTCTCCCTTTCTCTTTGAACAGTCTTGTTTAAAAAAAAAAAAAAAAAAAAGTTCTTTAGTTTAAGTATTTAACACTAATCTAGTGTATATATATTTTTTTCTTGTGTGTCAAACCCTTGGTTTGTTTAGTAGTAGTTATCTGTATTTTAGCCTGATTATGTCTAAAGAACATAAACCCTCCGGGTTCAAAAATGCACGAGGTGTGGCTTCAAAATGTCCATAACGGACGACCACTCCTCGTGCGTCTATTGTCTAGGTGCAAAACATCTGCAAGAGTCGTGCAGTGTATGCCATGCGTTCTCTTCCAGAGTCCTCCAGGAGAGGAAAAACAAATTAATCCTCAAAGGATTAATCAAGCCTTCCTTCAAGGAGGCTTTATCTTCCTCTCCTTCTCCTTCTAAAAAGAGGAAAGCGTCGGCTCCGACCAGTCAGTCGGAACCGACCGCTAAGAAAACTAAGCAGACTTCTCCATCGGCTCCACGAACTTCGGAGCCGAGGTTGGAACGGTCTGCCTCGATGCCTCCAGCCTCGACCCCTCTGGTTTCGGAGCCGAGGTCGGGGGCATCGAGAGGCGGGTCACCCTCATCGGCTCCACTGATATTGGAGCCGATAAGGGTCATCGGCTCAGACTCTTCCCCCTCGGAGCCGAAGTCCTTATCGGCACCGAGGGAAATTTCCTTGAAAGTTTCCTTGGTGCCGATAATTGTTGAGTCATTTCGGAGCCGGTGCCCGAGCCCTTCGGAGCCGATGGAGAAATCGGTTCGGGCCCGGTCGGTATCCTCGCGATCATCCAAGATGTCTGATTCGGACATCGACAGGGTGCTCCTTCGACTCTTCCAGTCTCCGGTGTTCCAAAAGATGGTTTCGGCTCCAGCCCATTTGGCTTCGGAGCCGATGGTCCACTCCCCTTCTGTATTTCCTCCTCCAACAGCTTCGGCACCGTTGGAGCAGGTGCTGGTGGAACCAGTGGAGGTGTTAGGGTCGGGCCCGACCCTTGCTCCGACTCCGGCTCTCGGGTCGGAGTTCAGTGCATGGACTTCTTCCTTCGGCCCTGGGGGGGGAGGCTTCGGGATTGATGCTTTCGGTCCCAAGTCTCCCTCTTGGTGCATCGGCGGCGGGAGTACCGTCCACTGTCGTGGCCACGGAGGGGGGACCCTCCCAGGATTCTGGTGGTCCCGCCTTCAGGGCTATGAGGAGTGCTTTACCCAAATCTTCCTTGGCTACCTCCACAGTTTCCCCAGCTCCTTCCCTACATTTGGAGACTGGGTTGTTGGCAGTTCCCCTGTCCGTAGACAGCGGAGCCCCTGGGCCTCAGGTTACCCCCGCTGGGGGTTCTCCCCCTCCTGGAGGTCCTTCTGAAGCCTCTTCGGAAGAACCTCCCAGGAAGAGAACGTGCAAGAGGAAGCACGTTGACTCCCCTGATGAGTCTCTGACATCTGACACTGATCTCGATGATGCAGAAGGGTCCCCCAAGTCGTCCTCGGATGATGTCTCCTTTGCAGACATCCTGGAAGCCCTAAAACAACGAGGCGGCCGGCAGTCCAAACCTCCCTCTGCTGATGAGTCGGTGTTCCTGAAGGCCTTCGGGGCTCAGCCCTCCGCCTCCTGGTTGTCTCCGCCCTTCGACGAGCTCTTGGATTTGATCTGTCGAAGGGCGTGGGAACACCCAGACTCTGTGGAACCGGTGCCCGCTCGTCCCAACAGATTTCTCTCGGCGCCCCCGGATAGAGAGTTCCTTACTAAAGGTGTGGCTGTAGATGCTATGGTGGTGGCATCTGCTACCCAGCAAGATGTAGCAGAGGCTTCTACGTCCGTCCATCCTCCTAATAAGGAGTCTAGGAGCATGGATCGGTACGGAAAGTGCACCCTTAGTTCAGTGGCCTTTACACTGAGGTCCCTGAACTACCTGACGCACTTTACGAGATTTCAGAGGGATCTGATTAAGGAGCTATCCGATACCCTCTTGGGTAACCTGCCTGAGGAGCTGGCCCAGACGGTTGGCTCTCAGCTGGCTACAATGTCGTCCATTTCAAACTCGTCCATGAGGCTCATTTCGTATGCAGCCGAAGGGGTGAGTAGAGCGGCGGGTACAGGCATTGCTCTACGGAGACAAGCCTGGCTCCGCCTGTGTCATTTCGCGGAGGCCTTTAAGTCTTCATTTGCCGACGCCCCCTTTGATGGGTCCTCCCTGTTTGGACCTAAGGTAAAAGACACACTTACCCGCTGCGAACAGGAAGGTAAGACTCTGACTGCCGTAGGGGCACGATTTTCCACTCCCTTTCGGCCTTATCCCAAGGCTAAAAGAGGAGGGAAAATGTGGTTCCGTAGATCTCAGAAGCCTTACCCCTCTCAGCAGGAAAGTTCCCCTTCCAGAGGCAGAGGAGGGGGAAATTCATCCAGAAGACGCCGTCCCAGAGGCGGCAGAGGCCCTCGCAACACTGGAGACCACGAGTCCTTTCGTGGCTCTCCAGCCTTTCATAGTCCCTGAGGGATTGCCCGGCTGTGCTGCTCCGGAGCCAGTCGGGGGTCGTTTCTCGAAGCACCTGAAGGCCTGGGAAGGGATCACTCAGGACCAATGGGTGCTTCGGATTATAGCCGGAGGTTACACCATCCCATTCTCACCCCCCCCCCTCAGTCCAAAAAAATCCCGGACCCGCCACCCAGTCAACGGGATACCGCAGCCTCAGAAGTTTCAAAGCTGCTGCAAAAAGGAGTCATCCAACCGGTCCCCGCAGACCAGATCGGATTAGGGACTTACTCAAGATTCTTTTTGGTGCCAAAAAAGACCGGGGACTTGAGGCCCATTTTGGACCTAAGCATCCTAAACCGTTCAGTCAGAAAGTCCAAGTTCCAAATGGTCACTCTACAAACCATTCTCCCATTGCTGGAGAAGGGTGTTTGGATGTGCTCGATAGATCTCAAGGACGCGTATTATCATATCAGGATACATCAAACGTCCAGGAGACATCTGCGCTTCAGCCTAGGAGGCAGTCATTTTCAGTTCCGTGCGCTGCCCTTTGGTCTCACCACAGCCCCCAGGGTGTTCACCAAGCTTGGCAGTAGTGACTGCTCACCTGAGAAGTCTAGGATTCCAGGTGTTTCCGTACCTAGACGACTGGCTCCTAACTGCCACCTCCAAGTATCTACTTCTGCGGAGCCTACAAGCCACGATATCACTGGGCAATTCACTTGGAATCACCTTCAATTGGCCAAAGTCTGTGCTGCGGCCATCTCAACGAATAAGATTCATAGGGGTAGAGATAGACTCAAACCAAATGCGGGTCTATCTACCTACAGACAGAATTCAAACCATACAAAATCAAGTTCGAACCTTACTTCCCAGGTCCAAAGCCCCAGCCAGAATGGTCCTGCAGCTATTGGGATCCATGTCTGCCACGGTTCTTCTAGTCCCCTTGGCAAGGTTGCACATGAGAATCCTCCAGTGGCTTCTTTCAACTCAGTGGTCCTTTCAGGAACTCCCTCTCAATCACCTCATATGGATCACGGAATCTTGCAAACGAGACCTTCGCTGGTGGCTAGTGCCCTCCAATTTGGATCAGGGACGACCCTTTCTTCTTCCTCCTCCGGCGGCCACTTTGACCACGGACGCCTCCCAGATGGGGGGGGGGGCATTTCCTGGGCAGGTCAGTCCAAGGCAAATGGCACCCGGAAGAGACTCCTCTTCATATCAACATCCTAGAAATGAGGGCAGTACTCCTGTCCCTTCAAGCCCTTCACGATTTTCTCCCTCAGGGCGTAATTGCTGTTCACTCAGACAACATGTCAGTTGTCTGGTATCTGAACAAACAGGGAGGGACCAGATCCTATCCTCTTTGCAGAGAAGCCATGAGAGTTTGGGAATGGGCAGTCTCGACCAAATGCTTCCTAGTGGCTACTCACATACCGGGCAAGTCCAATGTCATAGCCGACAGATTGAGCAGAACCATCCTCTCTCCTCACGAATGGTCTCTGAATATGACAGTTGCAAGTCAGATTTTCAGCGAATGGGGAGTTCCGTGTTGCGACCGCTTCGCGACTCCTCTGAATGCGAAGTGCAAAGAATTTTTCTCCTTAACCCCGGCTCCGGGGAAGAGCCCCATGGACGCATTAGTCCATCCTTGGCCCACCGGCTTGCTTTATGCCTTCCCTCCAGTTCCTCTCCTCCCCAGGGTGATTCAAAAGGCATCTCTCTTAGGGAGCAAAATGATCTTAATTGCTCCTTACTGGCCTCGTCAAGTGTGGTTCCCCTATCTTCAGAAACATGATCTGGAAGGTCCATGGTTCCTGGACCAGGTCCCAGACCTACTGATTCATCAGTCGGGACTATTCCACCAGTCCCTACACACCTTAAAATTGACGGCCTGGCTCCTCCTCTTCCGACGATAGTCAGGAGTTATACACTGGATCCAGATGTTGTGCACATATTATCTTCAGCCCATAAGTCTGCTACAAAGAAACTGTATTCTAGCAAATGGAAAAGGTTTGCTGTTTGGGCTCAACTCCGGGGCTGGACCCCATTTCTATTTCCGTGGCAGAAGTACTAAAATTTCTGACCTCTCTTTTCAATCAAGGCTCTTCAGTTTCTACCATCAAAGTACAATTGGCAGCAATTTCTAATTTTCACGAATCCATAGACCCACCTTTAATGAGCAACAGATTGTGTAAGACCTTCTTGAAAGGTGCTGCTCTATTAAGACCTCCGATTTCTCATCCTGCACCTCCATGGGATCTCGATATAGTGTTGCGTGCCTTGACTTCTTTCCCCTTTGAACCGGCAGCTACCTGTGATCTAAAGTTTCTATCATGGAAGACAGCCTTTCTGGTGACGATTACTTCAGCCAGAAGGGTTTCAGAGCTTCAAGCTTTGTCAGTAAAACCCCCGTACTTGGTTTTTCATACAGACAGAGTATCCCTCAGACCAAATCCTTCTTTTGTTCCTAAAGTTTGTTCTACTTTATGCTTACAACAATTGTTAGAGCTTCCAGTTTTCTTCCCAAAATACTCGAACAAAGCGGAGTTTATATTCCACACACTAGATGTCCACAGACAGTTACGTTTTTATTTAGATAGGACCAAACAAACAAGGAAAACAGATCAGTTGTTTGTATCCTTTGCAGAAAACAAATTGGGCAACGCTGTCACAAAGGTCACTATTGCCAAATGGATCAGGGACTGTATTACTCAAGCTTATATTTATTCTAACAAAGAGCTTTACCACCTCTGTCAAGGCTCATTCTACAAGGGCTATGGCTACTTCGGTAGCATTTCATTCTAAGCTTGCTATTGGGGACATTTGTGCTGCAGCTACATGGTCTTCCCCGCACACATTCATTTCCCACTACAAATTAGATGTGGCATCTAGAGGACGAGCTTCATTTGGTTCCACAGTGCTCAGGAGTGTTTTCCAATGAGCCACCCGGGATTTAGGTGCTAGGGACGCTGTCCCATCAGTCAGAATGTAGGCGAGATAGGATCACATAACATCTTTTAGTTATGTACTCACCATAACTTCAGATGTTTGGGATCCATCTCGCCTACATTCCTAATAACCCACCCTCCTTCCCCCTTCCTTGGAGATCGGGGATATCAGAAGGTCCGAATCCTGTTGTTTCATCTTGAAACATCTAACAATGTTATATAACTAAGTTGTGCATGTGTGCATGAATGCGGACATACAAGATCTGGGGGATTAGTGGTGGTGCATCCTGGGATAAAGATAGCTCAGCCAATTAGAGGCCTCGCTCTATAGCATAAGCGTGCCGAGTCGGAGCCGAGGGATCGGCTCCGAACCCATCAGTCAGAATGTAGGCGAGATGGATCCCAAACATCTGAAGTTATGGTGAGTACATAACTAAAAGTTTTTCCTTCTGCTTTTCCCTGTTCGGGGTCGCCACAGCGGAACTCTGGTCCGCTAATGATTGGCAGATTTTCATGGTGCCGAGGTGCCAGCTCGACGCCCAACCGTCAACTAAGGCACGCCCATTCACGCATGTCTTTCGAACGCCACTCGACTGTGGGGAGGACATGCAGACTTCACACAGGAGGCACTCCAGCCGAGAATCGAACGGGAGAACCTCTTGCTGTGAGACGACAACGCTACCGCTGCACCACCGTGGCTTATAATCTCATATTTTCTTTGTCCCTATCTGTAAATCCTTATACTAAACCTGTACCCCAGTTTGGTACTGCTGAGCTAACCCTGACCCTCTTAAATATAAAACACAAAAAGATATGTATTTCTTCTCTATACATTCCACCCAGTGAGAAAATATACCTATTCTCGAGGAAATCCTCTCCTGGTTCTTGTCTAACATTAGCAATGAAAATGTAGTTCTAGGTGACGTTAATATAAATTGGGCCACCATTCAGTCCCCCACTATCTCACACAATCTAAACCTCTGTAACTTTAGCCAGCTATTCAAGACCATCTAAAGACAGCTCCACTGGAATCACCCTGGACTGAATACTACACTCTCACCCCAATACTATCTCTGATAAGGGTACCCTACCTGACTGTCTTAGTGATCAACTCCTTGCCTTCACACTCACCTACCTCTTTATACCTATCCCATAACTATATTTCCACTCACTCTCTTAAAAACTTCAACCCTCAATCCGTCTCTGACTCACTAAAACATACTAACTGGGCTCCTCTAAAATCACTCCCCTTGGATCACGCAGTGATTTACTTCAATGCTTCTTTCATCAATCTGTTAAATAGCTTTGCTCCCATTAGAGCTAAAAGAATTAAATACAATACAGCCTTCAGGTTAACCAAAGAGACTGTAACCTTCATGCACCTGCGGGGCAAAGTATGGAAAAACTACCAGAAACACATCATCTACCTCCCTAACTGACTATAAGCAATTTTGAAACAAGGTCAAACAACGTATAGCCTGTGACCGAAAATCCTGTTAATCTTTACTACAAATACAAAATGAAGGGACCAGCACTCAAAGGCAACAAATAAAAACTATTTTATTAGATTGTATAAACAACCTAATTAAATTACACAAACCGGTTTCGGCTAACACAGCCTTTCTCAATGTGACTTATCCAAAAAATGTAAATTCAGCCCATAATGCATCCAGCTACTCAATTTATACTCACTTCTTAAAGTGGTATATTCCTTATTCATTTAGTGATTCTTGCTGCTTAACTACTCATAGTACAACCATCTTGCATAAATAGATTCACCAAAAATGACATATTTTATACAATAATGTATAATGTAAATATTAATAAATCAATCAACATATAAATTATAGTCATTAATATTGTGAAATCTATTTCACGCAGCTAATAAGAATAATATGCTTGATGTAGATTATGTTTTATTATGAGAAAACCATATTATTTCAAAAGATTAGAATTATTAAATGTATGTTCTCACTGACAATTATGTGCCTATTCTAAATAGTGGTGTGGTCCTGGTAACTGTTGTTGTGATTGTTTTGAAAAATGAGAATTGTTAATGTATCTGGAATTCAATACCAGATTAACTCAATATAGCTCTAGTGTGGATGTAACCTGCCTAGCATTTATCCTTCATGTACATGATATTCATTAAGTCCAGGTTTAAAAAGGGCCCCAAGTTTGGTAATCCATCTTTGTTCCATATTGTTTAGTCTACTGTGCCACCCCATTTTGAAATTTCTATGTAATTGTATTCTGTCAATGATAATAAACTGAAACGAAGCTGTTGTATGTTGTCTAGTATGTTTGTATAAGGCATTGGTTATACGCCTATTTCTAATGGAACTTAGGTGCTCGCTGATTCTAATCCTCATTGGCCTAGATGTCTGGCCTACGTAGAAAGCAGAGCACGAGCATTGTGCCAGATATATCACCCAATCTGAACTGCAGTTGCCAAAGATTTTAATGTTAAAGATTTTTGATGTATTTTTGCTGGTAAATTCTTTAGTTTTCCAGATATGTTGGCATAAACTGCAGTGTCCACATGGGTAACAGCCAACCAGTGTGTCTCCAAACAATGTGGTCTGGTGTTTTATACCAGGAAAATGACTTTTATAATGTGCAAAATTCGACTGGATGGTCCGTCCTCTCCGATAGGAAAATGAACAATTTTCAGGGAGAATGTCTCGAAGAAATGAGTTGGACTGTAATGTACCCCAATGTTTATCAACAATTTGTCTGAACCATCTGGTATTGTTACCATATGTAGTAACCAGCCTAATCGGTTGTTTGGCTGACTGAAGCCCTTCTGTAGATCTATTATATTTGAGCAGACCATCACGACTTTTTTTGTCAATTTGTGCAGCTGTTTGGTTGAGTCGATTTATGTTATATCCTCTGTCTACAAATCTGGCGGTTAACTCAGTAGTTCTTTTGGAGTATTCTGTATTAGATGAACAAATCCTTTTTAGACGCATATATTGTGATTTAGGGATGTTGGTAATGATGTGGCGGGGATGAGAACTTGTTGCATGCAGAATCGTGTTGTACTGCGGAAACTTCCGATATATTGTTGTTGATAAAGTATGATCCGCAAGTCTATTGACTAAAACATCCAAAAACACGATTTCTCTATATCCAATATTGATCGTAAATTCTATATCCCATGGATTTTGGTTGAGATATGCCACAAATTTGGTAAGAACATCCTTGCTACCCCGCCACACCAACCAGCAGTCATCTAAATATCTCCGCCATATGTCCATATGTTCCAAATAGATGTTTCGCTCACTGTCATAGATAAAATGTAGTTCCAAATATCCCATGAAAAGATCAGCATAAATGGGAGCAAAGGAAGCTCCCATTGCTGTACCCTTAATTTGCCAATAAGGAATCCGTTCGAAATAAAAGATATTTTTTTGTAGAATAAACTTAGTTAATTGAATAAGAAAGTTGTTAAATCCTGTTGGATATAATTTTGATTCTGTTAGCCAGTATGTTACAGCCTGAATGCCAGCTGGATGTGGGATACTTGTATATAGTGATGTTACATCTAACGTGCACAAGAGCCAATTTTCCTCCAATTGGGAATCTTCAATAATGTTCAGGAATTGTGTGGTGTCTTGAGTCCGGGATCTTACCATGGACAGTAGTGGTTTGAAATATTCAGTTAGAAAAGCAGATAAGGGCTCAGTTAAAGACCCATGACCTGACACTATGGGTCTTCCAGGAGGGTTGTTTAAATCCTTGTGTGTCTTAGGTATTAAATAAAAGAATTGAGGCATGGGTTCTTGAACTTTGAGTTGGTTAACCACTTTTGATGTAATAATTTCTTCTTCTTCCACTAAATCAAGAAATGAATCTATTTCTGATTTAAAATTGGAAGTAGGATCTATTATCATCTTAATGTAAAATCTAGAATCAGATAGCTGTTTCATTGCCTCTGTATTTGGTATAATCCATGACCACAATGCCACCACCACCTTTATCTGCATTAGTTATTACAATATTTTTGTTTTGTTGTAGTTGCCTTAATGCTTCTCGTTCTTGTTGATTCAGATTGTTCCGTAAACTGTCCATATTTTTTGAAAAATGTAAATCCCTTAATACACACTCCTTGAATGTGGATACATATTTATCCATTGGGGGCATAAATGACGATTTGCCAAATTTAAAACCTGTAGATCTTTGAGAATTAGTAGTGTCTGAAAAAAATAGCTTTAGGTTAAGGTTTCTACAAAAATTATTAATATCTTCTACAAATGAATGTTCAGACACTGGTGCTGTGGGTACAAAATTTAGTCCTTTATTAAGTACATTATATTGACATTCTGTTAATATGACTGATGAAATATTTAAGACATTATTTATTGTGTTGTGATTTGTTTGAGTAGTGTCTGTAGACTGGTTGTACCTCTTTCTGTATTTATGATTGTGCTTCCTGCCTCCTCTACGTTTCTGCCCCCTAAAGGGATGGACTGTTTTCTTTTAGCCACTGGGGACGCCTGGTTGGAGGAAACATCTCCTTCCGTAGTGGATGAATAATCATCATCCGTGGTGACCAGATTTCTGTTGTCTTGTTTTTTTAGAATGGATCTGGGTCGCTTCCTACCCCTAGAAGGTTTGAATGTGTCATCATTGAATCTAACATTCTTCATGGTGACAAAAGGTATACCTTGTTCATAATCTCCTAAATCCCGATTAAATTTGTGTAGTTTCCTTTTCTTAAGATCTGTTTCAATATTCTCTAATTCCTTAGATAATTGTGTTAACTGATCTTGATAATGGGTGGTCCCAGAAAAAGTTTCAACTTCAGAACAGGTTTTATGTAATTCTGGAGTAAGAGTCTCAATATTTCTTTCATAATACTTGATAAGGCAATCTATGAGTAACATTGATGCCCGATGTTATGCCTTAGCCCAATCTTGCCTTAATTCTTGGTCTATATTAGAAACAAGAGGTTGTAACTTAATACGGAGCCCTCTTGGAGTTATGTCCTTGATTTTGTATGCTTTGAATGATTTCAAATGCCAAATATTGGTCCTAAAAGCTTTCATTTGTCATTGTAGCTTAGTAAAGACCTGTATACATTTGTCCTTTGAAATATTATTACTCTCATTCATAGGTGTATGGTCCAAATTGAGCCCAAAAACTTCTAAATTGTCCTTATCTGCAGACAGGCCTTTTAAGATATCATTTAAATCCATGTTTTGCATGATGATGTCCAAACTGCACTACTAATCCAAATGTTATATATAAATTTTAATATGTGTTTTGAATGTATCCGAGATTATTTATAAAATAGTTTTTAATGTTTATTGTCATTAAACCCAACCCAATTGTTGTTGAACTTTTTCGATTATTTTTCTTGATGCAATATACACCATGTAGTTGGACACAACCAACCAACCCTAGTAAAAGAATTATTAATTTTAATATCCTTACAATAAGTGGAGTCAAGTTTGGTATAGTCTAATAACCAACCACCGTAAGGATATGTGAGCCCAAATTTTTAATAAATATTTTATTGTAATTCCCAAATTCCCTTACAATCAGTGGAACCACCCTAACATCAGTGGTTTTTCCTGACAACTGCTTGTTACAAATGCCACCGTAAGGGTATTTGTTAGGTCTTATGTTGTCTAATTTGGTGACAAAATCACTCACAATATCTTGTATTTTTTAGATTTTGAATGAAATTCACTCACTCTCACTCAATTATGAGGTTGGTTTAATTCCAATAACATATGTTAATAAACTAAATCTGGTTATAAGAAATCCAGTAATCTTTACTACAAAGCAACCACAAAACTAACCCTAAAAAGTTCTGGAATAGTATCTCTACCCTCCTCCATCCTGGTAAAAAAGTAAATTCATGCCCTGACCCTCACAACTCTGACCTCTCTTTAGCTTCCCAATTTAACTCCTTTTTCATCAACTCTGTAGCTAAACTCACTACATCTTTTACAAATAGTATAACTAGCCTACAATCTCCTATCTCCCCTAATTCACCCTCCTCGAGCAACAAAACCTCTCAACTCCATCCTTTCACTCTCCAACCTGTTTCTATCTCTACCATAAAAAACTCCTACATAATTTAAAGCCATGTTCAAATGCCCCCTAATGACCTTCCATCTAACTTCCTTAAGCTAGCTACCAACAACAACAACATAGCCCTCCCCATCTCCTTCCTAATAAACCGGTCAGTCCAAGAATCCTGTGTACCAATACTCTGGAAGAAAGCCTTTGTCACCCCCCTTCATAAAGGGGGAAACAATACTGAACTCTCTAACTTCCAGCCAATTGCCATTTTCTCCCCTATCTCAAAAATCTTAGAAAAATGCATTTATCTACAACTACTACCCTACCTACTTTGATAGCCATGTGCTTGCCCTCACACAACATGGTTTCAGTCTTGGACACACACCACCACCACTGCTCTACTCTCCTCCTTCAAAACTGTCACTTCCGCACGTGACTCCAGCAGTATTGTATCTACCCTCCTACTTGATTTATCCAAGGCCTTCAATACAATTTCACACCGCCGCCTCTTGTCTAAACTCTCTCTCATCTTAACATATCCATCTCCTCTATCAGCTGGTTCTCCAGTTACCTCTCCAATAGGCAGCAATTGGTTAAGTGGAAAAACTGTATTTCCCCTTTCCTTAACACCCTCACAGGAGCACCACAGGCGTCCATATTAGACCCTCTACTGTTTAATGTATTTATAAATGACTTCCACCAGTGTATTCCTAATGCCAAGCTCATGCAATATGCAGACAACTCTATGATAATCTGCTCTGCTGAAACTCTCCCCAATACTACAGAAACTAACCCAAGAAGCCTTCCTATACCTAGAACTGGATGTTAAATGATCATCTAGCACTAAATGCTTCCAAATCCAAAATTATGATATTCACCCCCTCAAAGTATACTAAAATTGACAAGAACTCTTTCTCCATAACTAGCCAAAACAGGACCCCTATAGAAATCCTATCCCATACAAAGCTACTAGGTGTCACTATCGACGAACAGCTTAAATTTGACATGCATCTCCAAACAAATATAAAGAAAACTCACCAAAAACTAGGATTACTCTACCGTCATAACCACTTAATTACTCCATCAACCAAACGTCCTTTCTACCACCTACCTCATACCCTCCCTCTTATATGGTGCCCTCCTCCTTACTAATCTCCAATCCGGTCTAAAGACTAAACTAGTTTCCTGCTGTAACAAAATCTCAAAGTTTGCCACTGGTCCCAAATCCTCCACTCACCACTGTAATGCCCTTCGCAAACTAAATTGGCTTGAATTACCCCATCATCTCTCCTTCATCCAACTTTCTTATGCACATAAACTCATCTTTAAAACCTTTCTCTGCCCTTCCCTTGACTCCTTCCTCCAGTTGCATCAACCTGATAGACTACTCAGGTCAAACAATCAAAACCTGCTTGAACTCCAGGCAAATTCCTTTTGTCCTTTTCTCTATCCCGACTCTGGAATTCCCTTCCTCCACAAGTTCGTACCACCAACAACCACTCCACCTTCAAAACCTTGCTCCATTCCCACCTCTCACCACTCTGGGAGTGGTCCTGCTCCCACCCCTCCTGACACTCCTCTACTTAACCATATCCTACATATTTCTCTTCTCTAATTTCTCATAACTTTGATCCCTCTCTTCTACTTCTCCACACCCTACCTACTTCTCTTTTTCAATTTTCACAACTCTGATCCCCACTGTCTAATTTTTTCCAACTACATCTATGCTTCTTACTTCTGTACCTATATCTTCACTCTACCTATTAGTCATTAATTTCCCTCTTCTTTGTTTTGTAATCTGATTTGAGAAGTTCACCGGTGTAGACTATGTAAATATATATACATATATATATATAGCTATAGATATATATATATATTGTACCTTTGATTGCCCTGTAAAAGCATTTTATACTATTATTTATTTTGTTTGAACATCTCTTATTTCATTGTATACTACAAATTGTATATACTTTGTAACATTTTTTGGGTGTGTTTATCTAATTACTTTATCACGTTTAACCTGTTTGGAGCTTTTCTCCCCCAGGACTCCATTGAGAACGGTCTCCTTCGGCCCAATGGACTATCCTGGTAAACAGTAAAATAAAATAAAAAAAAAAATTTCCAACTGTATTTGTGAGACTGTGCTGTTATGAATCTGCAGAAACATTCATTAGTTTTGAGAGAGTGCCGTCATGCAGTCGAGTTATTAAAAAGGTAAACAGTTTATTTTTAAGTGAGTCTTGTCTGTAGTATCAGTATTCTTTTTGCCTGTCCCAATTCCTGCTGCTGTTTAACTACCCTGGCGTGACTTTCATAGGTAAACCTGCATAACCAATGGGCCTGATAATTACTGCCACTTAAGGCTTACTTGGTTAAAAACAATATATGAATAAAAATGGAACCACAGATTTTTTTGTACACATTATTGGTCTGGAAACTTTCCCCTGAAACACAGGGCAGCAGTGCAGCTATAGCATTGGTCATTGTGAAGTTCTTTGCACTAACTCAAATGCTGCTGCAGTATTTTTGGTCTTCGTGTGGTCAAATCAGAATTATTTATACTAATTCACACAGGTGCATAAGTACTGAACATGACTAATGTGGAATTCCTTAGACTGAACTGACAATGGGACATTCTGGCTTATTACAGTCTGTACATAAATATACGGACATCAGGATGATATTATGTGGCTTCTCTCATAATTTCATGCCTTGATAACTTGACAGCTGCAGAAGATGGGGTCCTGTAGTCTGAAAGCTTCAGCAATTTTTTGTTTGTAGTTTGCAGATAGGAGCATTAAAATTTATCAACTCGCTGACGTTTTTCTGCCTTCGGCATAGTTAGCTAAGCAAGGGACATGTGTCCAGAGAACATTTACTACAGCGCATGTTAGGAAACAATTGCTTTCCATCATCTGTTCTGTTTCCAAGACTGATTTGCAGGCAGAACCCTCCTCAAATGAGTATTTTAAGAGTTTTTGATTGGTTTTGTTTTTTGAGCATCACTCTTAACCAGTGTCTTTGCAGAGCCTGTGTCTAGAGTCCATTGTACACAGCTCTCTCTGAATGTTTTTTATAAGTATACTATTTGCACCATTTTGTCTATAAGTTGTGACACAAAAATGTCCAATTTGCTGAATTAGTGAAATGCATTCAGTGGCACATTTTGTAGCAAACAATTGTGAATGTGCTGCTCTTCACACATAAACACATCTTTAAAATGTAAAGTGAGTTTTCTTATTTGGCAGGTTGTAAATATATTCCTTTTTGTCCAGTAAATGTGTTTTGCTGCCTACTTAAATGGATATTGTTCTTAGTATCTGTTCATTTTTATACTGTAATTTGTATGTACCTTTCTTTGTATCAGAATATTAATCTGGAAGTGATTCCTGAAATCAAGATTTCTGCAAAAGCTGTAAATGAATGCAATCGGAAGAAGTGAGTTTAGTTCTTGAGAATAAGATGCAATTGGTGGCCAGAGGTAGTTCAATGTGTAGTTAATTGCTCATCATGTCATCAGGTATCCTAAATGGGCACTCATATTATCTGGTGATACAGAGAATTATATGTGCACAGTTACCATGGCAGAGTGTTGCAGAACACAGTTACTACCTTTCCAGTCGGATACTCCTTAGCTGTTTACAGATGTGTCTTGAGTGCCTTGTCTAGGGTGGTTGGTGTTCAGGTTTTTAATTCTTGAGCTCCTGCATTCTTCCCAGATATCTTGATACTGTAGAGAAGAGAGCATTGCATTCTACATAAGCAGATTTCCTGGGATGTACTAAACAGCAAACACCCTTTCTAATGGACAGCAAGCTTTCACTTCCTTTCTTCATTCCATTTCAGCCATTGGTTAGGTCTTACAGAGCCAAGACCTTTTGTTAGGGGAGGATTTAAGAGTTTTTTTGTAGTACAGTTACTTATTCAATATTTGCTTTTATAGTCCTCATACATTAAATATGCACATTGCAATACAGGGAAGTGAGTTGGTTTATTCAGTGTTTGCTTAAAACCTAATGGTGTTGCATATTAATGCTTTCACAGTTTTTTTTTTAATCAGTCATGATATCTTTGACATTTTTTGTGATAATACTAATGTGCAAAAAAGTGATGATAGATATTTTAAGGGTAAAGATTTGTGTGTCAAGTCGTATTCATAAGGATCAGTCAAACTCTTTCTGATCTACTGATGATGGTGACCAGTGAGAGAATTCAGGAGAACCATATACGTCTGAATCCACATGCCTGTAGTCCTGAACCTCTTTAGAACTGTGTATAGCATGATGAACTAATAAACATATATAATGAAGTGTTGACTATATTGGCTTCTTTAAAATTTGAAATACATTGAAGTTTTTTTGTAATATTGACTTGCAATCATCACTTCTCGGATTCCTGCTTGCTGACTTCCAGAGCTTTTCCTTATCCTTTCTGGCTTCATTTGACTCCTACCTTCCCTTTCACACTGCAGGATGTCAGAGAGTTAACCAACTTCATCTCCAGCATCTGTCTGGCTTATTAGCCTGCTTCCAGAAATTTCATACAAGAACCCCATTGGGAAATCTTTTTGTTTTTACCTGATTGGAATTTTTGTTGCATTTCTGTAAATGTCTGATGGTGCCAGTGTTGAGGCTTTCAGAAAAAGAATAACTGCAATAAGTGTGGCAGATTCTGCACAAGAAATGTTCATACCCAGTGCTGCGTTTGCCTAGAGCCACATCATCATGTGGACAGTTGCCCACATTGTGTGAAGTTTACCCCAAGAGCTAAATCCCTCTGGGATTGTATCATTTGTAAGAAGATGTGTACTTGGTTTTGTGCCACCATGGTAACTTCCCCAAGAAATACAAGCTGTTTGAAAAAATACCCAAAGGAGAGAACACAGGATGCCAATGATTGTCTGAGCAAGTCCAAGGGTTACTTTAAATTCATCATCATCATAGGAACCAGAGAGTGACTTTTGCAGTCCCCATTCTTTGAGATGGTTTCAGCTGAGGCCTCTGGTATGACCCCTCTGGGAGCCCCACCACACCATCTATTATAGACATATCCTTCTGAACAAAAAATTCTACGATGTCTGCTGACTTAGGGGCCTCTCAGAAGGTCTTGTCAGTCAGCAACTGCTTTGTGGTTAGTAAAGGAGATGGATATATCTATTCACTTTTAATCTGTGAGGAGGTTCTTGAAGACCAAATAGGGGTTGTTGGTATCCACCTGCATATTGAGGCCTCGAAAGCAACTTCTACGTAGTAATTGACACCCAAGATGCTGAAGCTGGTGCCTGCAGTTTTGCGTTGGCCAAGATTAAGTAAATCTGCTTCCCAAGCCACATCCCAGGCCTCATCTATAGACTTCATCCAGCTGGCGCAGGACTTCAAGATCTTTCTTAAAGTCAAGCAACTACCTCTTGAAGTTCCTTCTAAGAAAAGGATTGATCCTACCTTGGATACTCCAGATCCAAAGGCAGATAAATTAACAGTACAGACCCCCCCCCCTTATGAGTCTGATACCAAGGACACCCTATTCTCTGCTTCACCACTAGAGCATTTCTCATCTGAAGACATCCTTAAAATTGATATTTCAAGGACTACTTTGAAGCCTAACTAATATACAAAATTTTCATGGGCTTGCCAAAGCCATTTGCTGTTTCTCTAGTCATAGATGTCCTGGAAGATGCATTAATTGGTGCTTCACTGGAGACACTTCTTCAATCTTTAAATCTTTGAACTGCCAAATACAGATGCTCAAGTTCCAGGAATCCCACTTGAACAGTGTGCTTGGACATATCTCTAACCCCTTCTTACAACTTGGAGTGTATGATATTCTTGATGACTAGTAGAGATCTCATGAGTGACATTGAACCCCACACACCCTTCCCTTGGCAGTAGAAGACTGAGTACCAGTTCTTTTAACCTGTCTTCTTGGCAAACGTTTTGACTCAAAGTCTACTTCCACACCTGAATTACTGGTTGTGCAGAGATTGCACCTTGCCCCTGTACCAACAGCTCGCCTCAGATGTTTTTGACTGTTAAAAAAATTTGTATGTGTGACAAGGAAGAAGGAGAAATACAAGGAAAGGAAGAATAGTAAAGGCCAGTTGAACTTTGTAGAGGCCAGTATGTGAAATGAAAAAGGATTGGCAACAGGCATAAAGGGAGGAAAAAATGCCTTATGAGGGTTCGGAGTATGAAAAGAAAGTAGGCAGAGAAATTGTTGAATTGGCTTAGGTCCCAAGTAAAGCAAAAAAAAAAAAAACACTAGATTAATGCTTTTCATTAGTGCTCACAAAAGAAGAGGGGGGCAGGTTACTTGTCTAGGAGAACAAGACTAAGTGATTAATGGGTGAAGAAGGGAGGAGGCCAATAGAAACATTAAGGGGGGAAATGACAAGAGTTCAGTAGGATCCCACCCCAAATCCTCAGTAGGGCTTTCAGAACACTGTTTGAACTAGTTAAATCTTCCAACAAATTCCTTGGAGAAGCTTAGATCCTGGAGTATTGAAAGCAAACAGTAGTGCTGGCCATCTTTAACAAGAACTACAGGTCAGTAAGACAGACTTTACTGGTGGGTAAAATAATTGAGGCAGTCCTGAAGTCAGGATTTATATAACCAAAATGATCTTGGAGATGAATGGGCTGGTTAACAAATTCTGATGTTCTTCATTCCACATTGCTGCAGTCCTAACTATTGGGTAGTCCGCTGTCCAGTCGGCCCGAATACCAAAGTATATGGCTGACGTCGGTCAAGGCGCATTAGACTGACGTCAGTACGTCAGGGTACTAATGCGCATGACCGACGTCATATCCTCAGTCTTTTTTGCCGCATGGTCCGATGCAGAAGCAGTTTTGCGAGTGCAGGTTGGCGTTCTGAAAGTTTCTGAAGTCAGAGTTTCAGACCGAATCAAAGTTGGCTAAGTACCCCGTTGGGGAATATTTTGGTTTTTCTTGCCTCAGTATTTAACCGGATGTCAGAAAAAGTGAATAACTGTATTTCTTGTGGGAAACAGATACCTCATAGGGATTACCATACTTTGTGTATACCTTGTTTAGGGCCTGAGCACGACGTTGTTGGATGCCGCTCTTGTGCTAGATTTAACAAACGCACTATTAAGAGAAGGTTAGACTGTGCCAGGTTAGTTTTGGGAAGCGTTGTAATTATAAAATGCCGCCGGATGCTCCGACGCCCTTCGCCAAAAAGCAAGGACAAAGCAGCAAAGCCTAGAGTGGAGGAACCGACAGTCCCGGACGCCGGTTCTTTAGAAGGCTCAGTGGAGCCGGAGGTTTTGCCAGGAGTTTCTTTGGAGTCTCAGGGAGAGACTTTACTGTTACAGGATGTGTCCTCTCAGGAAGTAGGCCAGGCTGAAGGGGCTTCTCAGGTGGCTGTTCTTCCCCCTCTTCCTAAGGTGGTTAGGGCCTCCCCTTCTGTTTCCAAGGCTTCTTTAAGAGGCAGGCCTAGTTTAGCTTCAGTGGGGGTTTCTCCGAGTGTGTCAGGGTCTTTGCCTAAGAAGCATATGCTAAAAATGGCAGAGGATTTGATTACTATGATTAGAGGATGTTCTTCGTTCCACATTGCTGCAGTCCTTACTATTGGGTAGTCCGCTGTCCAGTCGGCCCGAATACCAGAGTATATGGCTGACGTCGGTCAGGGCGCATTAGACTGACGTCAGTACGTCAGGGTACTAATGCGCATGACCGACGTCATATTCTCAGTCTTTTTTGCCGCATGGTCCGATGCAGAAGCAGTTTTGCGAGTGCAGGTTGGCGTTCTGAAATATTTCCGAAACCGGAGTTTCAGACCGAATCAGAGTTGGCTAAGTACCCGTTGGGAACATTTTGGTTTGTTCTTGCCTCAGTATTTAACCGGATGTCAGAAAAAGTGAATAACTGTATTTCTTGTGGAAAACAGATACCTCATAGGGATTACCATACCTTGTGTATACCTTGTTTAGGGCCTGAGCACGACGTTGTTGGTTGCCGCTCTTGTGCTAGGTTTAACAAACGCACTATTAAGAGGAGGTTAGACTGTGCCAGGTTAGTGTTTGGGAAGCGTTGCAATTATAAAATGCCGTCGGATGCTCCGGCCGCTTCGTCCAAGAAGCGCAAGGACAAAGCAGCGAAGCCTAGGGTTGATGAACCGGCAGTCCCGGACGTCGGTTCTTTAGAAGGCTCAGTGGAGCCAGAGGTTTTGCCAGGAGTTTCTATGGAGTCTCAGGCAGAAACTTTACTGTTACAGGATGTGCCTTCTCAGGAGGTAGGCCAGGCTGAGGGGGCTTCGCAGGTAACTGTTCTTCCCTCTCTTCCCAAGGTAGTTAGAGCCTCTCCTTCTGTTGCCAAAACTTCTTTGAGAGGTAGGCCAAGTTCAGCTTCAGTGGGGGCTTCTCCTAGCATTTCGGGTTCTGTACCTAAGAAACATATGCTTAAAATGGCAGAAGATTTGATTACTATGATTAGAGGTTCTATGCCCTCCTGATAAGAGGCCCAGGGTGGAACCGGAGTTTGATAGTTTTGAACAGTGTTCAGAGGCTTCTGAGACTTCTGTGGAAGATTTGCAGGAGTTTCCTCCTTATTCTGATTCTGATGTGGATGATTCCACTCCTACAGCTTCTCCTCCTGAGGATTTCTCATTTTCAGAGACTCTGCATTCCATGAGGGAGCACTTTAAATGGGAAGGCCAGGATTACTCTGATTCCAGGAAAAGGCTTAGGGAATTCTTGTTTTTACCCCAGCATAGGCCCTTAGCTATACCTCCTGTGTTGAATGTGGTGGAAGATGTTTTTGCAGAGGCTTCCCTGAACCCTAACTCTTTGCCTCCTGCTCCTGTTAAACCCGATAGGTACTATAGGGTGCCTGAAGCTCATAAGTATTTGTTTAAGAGTCCTAGGGCGGACCCAGAAACTGTTTCTCAGGGGCCTAAAGGTGTTAAGGCCTCTGTGGTTAAAAATCCTGTTCCCACTGATAAAGAGGCAAGGGCTTTGGATAGGTGGGGAAAGAAAGTGTATACTTCTTCCACTCTAGCCATGAGGCGTTGAATTGTCAGTTTCACATGCTAAAATATCAAAATTATCTCCTTTCACAATTGAAATCTAAGGTGGATGCTTTGGCGGAAGGTATTGAGTGTAAAGAGTTGCTGGATTTGGTTCATGTGTCTGAACAAGTGGGTAAGCATTCTTTGCAATGTGGTTTTGATGCTGTACAGGCCTCCTCGAGGGTGGCTGCCACTAGTTCTGTTCTTCGCAGGCATGCCTGGTTGAGGGATCAGAATTTAGCTGAGCATGTTAAGACAAGGATTTTGGATGCTCCTTTACAGTCTGATGTGTTGTTTGGTTCGCCTGTGGAAGCAGTTTTAAAGAAAATGGAGGACAAAGCTAAGTCTATGCAAACTGTTAAAGATTTTTTTGCAGGTGCAGCCACCGAAGTTTAGTAGAAATTGGCCTGCTAAGGGGTGGACATATCCTGCTTATGATTCCCAGTCTAGGGGTAGGTCTAGACGTGGTAGGGGCAGAGCTCAAGGTTCTTTTAGGCCTAGAACAGGGAGTTCACCTGCTCAGACTTCTGGTGAGGGCAGGGGTCAGTCCTTTCGTAAACAGACCCAATGACCTGCCTTTTCAGCTTCCAGTAGATTCTCATCTGGTAGCTCCTTTGGGAGGAAGACTGTCTCTTTTCAAAGGAAATTGGGATTTAATTACTCAAGACAGATGGGTGTTGGATATCATTCACCACGGTTACAGGTTTTATTTCCATACAATGCCTCCTTTCAAAGGCATGCCAGACGTTCCTCCTCCACAAAGAAAAGAGGCTCACAAGCAAATTTCTCAGTTACTCCAGATGGGGGCCATTCAGCCAGTTCCTGTATCAGAAAGGGGCCTAGGATTTTATTCTCGCCTGTTCCTAGTACCAAAGAAGGGGAACACGTGGAGACCAATTTTGGATTTATCTCTCCTCAACACTTATCTGGACATTCCCAAGTTCAAGATGTTGACGTTACAACAGCTTTTACCTCTGCTGGGCAAAGATCACTGGATGGTAACTTTAGATCTCAAGGAAGCTTACCTTCATGTGCCTATAAGGCTAAGTTGCAGGAAGTATCTGCGGTTTCGAGCTGGAAATTCTCATTATCAGTTCTCTGCATTGCCCTTTGGCTTATCTACTGCGCCCAGAGTATTCACAAAGGTTCTGGCTCCAGTGATAGCTTACTTCAGGATACAAGGAATTCAAATCTATCCTTACTTGGACGACTGCCTGATTCTGGCTCAAGAAAAGGAAGACCTTCTACAGCATCTGGAATATGTTATAGCAGTGCTAAGATGCCTAGGGTATTCTGTGAACGAAATAAAGTCCAGTCTAGTACCCTCTCAAGACATGTGCTTTCTGGGTGTGAGACTGAATACAGCAGCCCAGATGGCCAATTTAACCCCGGACAAACAACAGAGTCTATCACTTTACTTCCATCAACTATCTCATCAGTCCGTGCTGACTGCAAGGACAGTCCTTCAAGCATTAGGGTTCATGGCATCTTGTATTCTGGTGCTTCCCAATGCCAAACTGCATATGAGGAAGCTACAATGGTATCTCAAAAATGTATGGACACAGCACTGCCAGGATTTGGACACTGTCATTCAAATAATACCTTGCCTTCAAAAAGAGTTTTTGTGGTGGGCTCAGGAATGTCACCTAAACAAGGGACTCTCTGTGACCCGGCCAGAGGCGAGTCAGATTTTAACGACAGATGCCTCGGACATTGCTTGGGGAGCTCATCTAAATGGAAAGTGGATACAAGACAAGTGGCCTGCCAGACTACAGCATCTACATATCAACATGAAGGAGATGTTAGCAGTCCAGTTTGCATTAATGGCTTTCAAGGAGTTACTTCTTCCAGGGCAGGTGTTGATTCTAACAGACAACACAACTGTCATGTGGTACATCAACAAGCAAGGGGGAACACATTCTTATCCTCTATGCAGGCAAGCAATGATTTTATGGGAGACTGCGCTAAGCTTGCAACTAACTCTTCAGGCAAGGTTTCTGCCGAGCACAGAACTCCTTAGCAGATGTGTTAAGCAGACAAATCATGGATCCCCACGAGTGGAAACTGGATCTTCATGTATTTCAGAAATTGACAGTGTCATGGGGAACTCCAGACATAGATCTGTTCGCTTCTCCACTAA
Organism: Protopterus annectens; assembly: GCF_019279795.1. NCBI lineage: Eukaryota > Metazoa > Chordata > Ceratodontiformes > Protopteridae > Protopterus > Protopterus annectens. The sequence continues at coordinate 439,701,176 of NC_056728.1, read as the reverse complement.
ACCACCAGCTGCCAAAGTATTGCACAAAGGGGTTTCATCACACAGCTTGGAAAGTGGATGCTCTGTCTTTCAGTTGGAAAAACCTTCATGTGTATGCCTTTCCACCTCTGCCTCTTCTTCCAAAGGTACTATTAAAGGTCAGACAAGACAGGCCAAGGATGATTTTGATAGCTCCAGATTGGCCTCGGCAACACTGGTACCCACTACTACGGAGTCTGGTAAAGAAGCCTCCATGGCCTTTACCTCTGATTCCTCATCTGTTATCTCAGAAGGACGGTCATCTGCTCAATGTCAAACTTCACTCTCTTCATCTAACAGCCTGGCATATTCTGTGGTGAAACACAGCAGGTCTCAACTTCCTCAACAAGTTTTAAATGTGATTATGGAAGCTAGAAGACCTAGTACAAGGAAAGTGTACGCAGAAAAATGGAAGAGATTTTTATTTTGGAGTACAGCAAAGAATTTGGAGATTTCTGAGCCTAATTTGAGTGTGGCTCTTCAATATCTTACTGAGTTATTGGACAAAGGTTTGTCCTTCTCTTCCATTAAGATTCATGCTGCAGCAATTTCAGCTCACTATGATTGTGACCCACCATTGTTTTCGCATCCTTTGTTCAAGCAGTTTCTTAGAGGGGCAAAGAATATAAGACCCCACGTAGAGCTCCTACTCCTGCTTGGGATCTCAATTTTGTGTTGGAAAAACTTACTCTACAACCTTTTGAGCCTGCGGCTACTGCTGAATTGAAATACTTGTCATGGAAGACTGCTTTTCTGTTGGCTATTACTTCTGCAAGAAGGGTGTCTGAGTTGCAGGCCCTTATGGCAGTAGAGCCCTTTTGATTTTCCATAAGGATAGGGTATCATTACGCACTAATCCTTCCTTTATGCCTAAGGTGGTTTCTAGTGTGGCTTCAAACCAATCTATTCTTTTGCTTACTTTTATGCAGACCCCAAAATAAAGGGGAAAAGATTTTGCACACTTTAGATGTACACAGGCAATTGCGTTATTATTTAAGCAGGACTAAGGATTTTAGGCAGTCTCAGCAGTTGTTTGTTTCTTTTGCTTTGAGTTCGCAGGGCAAGCCTGTGTCAAAACAAACTATTTCTAGGTGGATTGGTTTTTGCATTGCATTTTGTTATTCCCATCATGGCAAGGAGATTCCAGCTGGGATTAGGCCTCATTCCACTAGGGCTACTGCCACTTCAACAGCATTTCTAAGGGGGGTGGCGACTAAGGATATTTTGGAGGCAGCTACTTGGAGTTCAGTGCATACTTTCTCTAAGCATTATCACCTTCCTGTCTACTCTAAGTCTAGGGCTGGTTTTGCCACAGCTGTTTTGCAGGGCATGTTGTCAGCTCCTACTTCTTTATGATTTGCCAGCCTCCCTTACCTCTGCTTTGGGATTCTACCCAATAGTAAGGACTGCAGCAATGTGGAACGAAGAACATAGTACAGTTTTGTACCTACCATAAATGTAGATGTTCGAGGATCCACATTGCTGCAGTCCAATTTGCCCTCCCTCCTTCCCCTCTGTGTTTAGGGGTGGTTGTGTAGGTGAGGTTATATGTTGATATTTTTGTATATATTGTACATAATTTTGGTGCAGGTATTTTGGCCTTGTTTTTTTAGGGTCTTCTGACATCTGGGGCAAGAAAAGACTGAGGATATGACGTCGGTCATGCGCATTAGTACCCTGACGTACTGACGTCAGTCTAATGCGCCCTGACCGACGTCAGCCATATACTCTGGTATTCGGGCCGACTGGACAGCGGACTACCCAATAGTAAGGACTGCAGCAATGTGGATCCTCGAACATCTACATTTATGGTAGGTACAAAACTGTACTTTCTATGCCCCCTCCTGATAAGAGGCCTAGGGTGGAACCTGAGTTTGAGAGTTTGGAGCAATGTTCGGAGGCTTCTGAGTCTTCGGCTGAAGACTTGCAGGAGTATCCTCCTTATTCTGATTCTGATGTGGATGATTCTACTCCTTCAGCTTCGCCTCCTGGGGATTTTTCATTTTCAGAGACTCTGCATTCCATGAGGGAGCATTTTAAATGGGAAGGTCAAGATTTCTCTGATTCCAGGAAGAGGCTTAGGGAATTCTTGTTTTTACCCCAGCATAGGCCTTTAGCTATACCTCCTGTTCTGAATGTGGTAGAAGATGTTTTTCAGAGGCTTCCCTGAATCCTGATTCTTTGCCTCCTGCCCCAGTTAAACCGGATAGGTACTATAGGGTGCCTGAGGCTCATAAGTATCTTTTTAAGAGTCCTAGGGCAGACCCGGAAACTGTCTCTCAGGGGCCTAAAGGTGTGAAGGCTTCTGTTGTTAAAAATCCTGTTCCTCCTGATAAAGAGGCTAGGGCTTTGGATAGATGGGGAAAGAAGGTGTATACTTCTTCCACTTTAGCCATGAGGGCGTTGAATTGTCAGTTTCACATGTTAAAATATCAGAATTATCTCCTTTCACAATTGAAGTCTAAGGTGGATGCTCTGGCTGAAGGTATTGAGTGTAAAGAGTTGCAGGATTTAGTTCATGTGTCTGAACAGGTGGGTAAGCATTCCTTGCAGTGTGGTTTTGATGCTGTGCAGGCCTCCTCGAGGGTGGCTGCCACTGGTTCTGTTCTTCGTAGGCACGCCTGGTTGAGAGATCAGAATTTAGCTGAGCATGTTAAGACAAGGATTTTGGATGCTCCTTTACAGTCTGATGTGTTGTTTGGTTAGCCTGTGGAAGCAGTTTTAAAGAAAATGGAGGACAAGGCTAAGTCTATGCAAACTGTTAAGGATTTTTGCAGGTGCAGCCTCCAAAGTTTAGTAGAAATTGGCCTACTAAGGGATGGGCATATCCTGCTTATGATTCCCAGTCTAGGGGTAGGTCTAGACGTGGTAGGGGCAGAGCTCAAGGTTCTTTTAGGCCTAGAACAGCGAGTTCACCTGCTCAGACTTCTGGTGAGGGCAGGGGTCAGTCCTTTCAGAAACAGACCCAATGACCTGCCTTTTCAGCTGCCAGTACATTCTCGCCTGGCAGCACCTTTGGGAGGAAGGCTGTCTCTTTTCAAAGAAAATTGGGATTTAATTACCCAAGACAGATGGGTTCTGGATATCATTCACCACGGTTACAGGTTTTATTTCCATACCTTGCCTCCTTTCAAAGGCATGCCAGACATTCCTCGTCTACAAAGACAAGAGGCTCACAAGCAAATTTCTCTGTTGCTCCAGATAGGGGCCATTCAGCCAGTTCCTGTGCCAGAAAGGGGCCTAGGATTTTATTCTCGCCTGTTCCTAGTACCGAAGAAGGGGAACACGTGGAGACCAATTTTGGATTCATCTATCCTCAACACTTATCTGGACATTCCCAAGTTCAAAATGTTGACGTTACAACAGCTTTTACCTCTGCTGGGCAAGGATCACTGGATGGTAACTTTAGATCTCAAGGAAGCTTACCTTCATGTGCCTATCAGACTAAGTTGCAGGAAGTATCTGCGTTTTCGAGCTGGAAATTCTCATTATCAGTTCTCTGCATTGCCCTTTGGCTTATCCACTGCGCCCAGAGTATTCACAAAGGTTCTGGCTCCAGTGATAGCTTACTTCAGACTAAAAGGAATTCAAATCTATCCTTACTTGGACGACTGCCTGATTCTGGCTCAAGAAAAGGAAGACCTTTTACAGCATTTGGAATATGTGATAGCAGTGCTAAGATGCCTAGGGTATTCTGTGAACGAAATAAAGTCCAGTCTAGTACCCTCTCAAGACATGTGCTTTCTGGGTGTGAGACTGAATACAGCAGCCCAGATGGCCTTTTAACCCCGGACAAACAAAAGAATCTTTCCAGTTACTTCCATCACCTATCTCTTCAGTCCGGGCTGACTGCAAGGACAGTCCTTCAAGCCTTAGGGTTCATGGCATCTTGTATTCTGGTGCTTCCCAATGCCAAACTGCATATGAGGAAGCTGCAATGGTATCTCAAAATGTATGGACACAGCACTGCCAGGAATTGGACACTGTCATTCAAATAATACCTTGCATTCAAAAGGAATTTTTGTGGTGGGCTCAGGAATGTCACCTAAACAAGGGACTCTCTGTGACCCGGCCAGAGGCGAGTCAGATTCTAACGACAGATGCCTCAGACATTGCTTGGGGAGCTCATCTAAATGGAAAGTGGATACAAGACAAGTGGCCTGCCAGACTACAGCATCTACATATCAACATGAAAGAGATGTTAGCAGTCCAGTTTGCATTAATGGCTTTCAAGAAGTTACTTCTTCCAGGGCAGGTGTTGATTCTAACAGACAACACAACTGTCATGTGGTACATCAACAAACAAGGGGAACACATTCTTACCCGTTGTGCAGGCAAGCAATGATTTTATGGGAGACTGCGCTCAGCTTGCAACTAACTCTTCAGGCAAGGTTTCTGCCAGGAGCACAGAACTCCTTAGCAGATGTATTAAGCAGACAAATCATGGATCCCCACGAGTGGAAACTGGATCTTCATGTATTTCACAAATTGACAGTGTCATGGGGAACTCCAGACATAGATCTGTTCGCTTCTCCACTAAACCACCAGCTGCCAAAGTTTTGCACAAAGAGGTTTCATCACACAGCTTGGAAAGTGGATGCTCTTTCTTTCAGTTGGAAAAATCTTCATGTGTATGCCTTTCCACCTCTGCCTCTTCTCCCAAAGGTGCTCCTAAAGGTCAGACAAGACAAGCCAAGGATGATTTTAATATCTCCAGATTGGCCTCGGCAACACTGGTACCCATTACTGAGGAGTCTGGTAAGGAAACCTCCACGGCCTTTACCTTTGATTCCACACCTGTTGTCTCAGAGGGACGGTCACCTGCTCAATGTCAAGCTCCACTCTCTTCATCTAACAGCCTGGCATATTCTGTTTTGAAACACAGTAGGTCTCAACTTCCTCAACAAGTTTTAAATGTGATTATGGAAGCCAGAAGACCTAGTACAAGGAAGGTGTACTCAGAAAATGGAAGAGATTTTTATTTTGGAGTGCAGCAAACAATTTGGAGATTTCTGAGCCTAATTTGAGTGTGGCTCTTCAATATCTTACTGAGTTATTGGACAAAGGTTTGTCTTTCTCTTCCATTAAGATTCATGCTGCAGCAATTTCAGCTCACTATGATTGTGATCCACCATTGTTTTCGCATCCTTTGTTCAAGCAATTTCTTAGAGGGGCAAAGAATATAAGACCCCCAATGAGCTCCTACTCCTGCTTGGGATCTCAATTTTGTGTTGGAGAAACTTACTCTACAACCTTTTGAGCCTCAAGGCTACTGCTGACTTGAAATACTTGTCATGGAAGACTGCTTTTTGTTGGCCATTACTTCTGCAAGAAGGGTTTCTGAGTTGCAGGCCCTTATGGCGGTTGAGCCTTTTTTGATTTTTCATAAGGATAGGGTGTCATTACGTACTAATCCTTCCTTTATGCCTAAGGTGGTTTCTAGTGTGGCTTTAAACCAAACTATTCATTTGCCTACTTTTTATGCAGATCCCCAAAATAAAGGGGAAAAGATTTTGCACACTTTAGATGTACACAGGCAATTGCGTTATTATTTAAGCAGGACTAAGGATTTTAGGCAGTCTCAGCAGTTGTTTGTTTCTTTTGCTTTGAGTTCAAGAGGGCAAGCCTGTGTCAAAACAAACTATTTCTAGGTGGATTGGGTTTTGCATTGCATTTTGTTATTCCCATCATGGCAAGGAGATTCCAGCTGGGATTAGGCCTCATTCCACTAGGGCTACTGCCACTTCAACAGCATTTCTAAGGGGTGGCAACTAAGGATATTTTGGAGGCAGCTACTTGGAGTTCAGTGCATACTTTCTCTAAGCATTATCACCTTCCTCTCTACTCTAAGTCTAGGGCTGGTTTTGCCACAGCTATTTTGCAAGGCATGTTGTCAGTTCCTGTTTCCTTATGATTTGCCAGCCTCCCTTACCTCTGCTTTGGGATTCTACCCAATAGTTAGGACTGCAGCAATGTGGAATGAAGAACATAGTACAGTTTTGTACCTACCATAAATGTAGATGTTCGAGGATCCACATTGCTGCAGTCCAATTTACCCTCCCTCCTTCCCCTCTGTGTTTAGGGGTGGTTGTGTAGGTGAGGTTTTATTCTGGTACTTTTGTATATATTGTACATATTTTTGGTGCAGGTATGTTTGGAGTTTTTTAGTATTGGCCTTGTCTTTTTAGGGTCTTCTGACATCTGGGGCAAGAAAAGACTGAGGATATGACTCGGTCATGCGCATTAGTACCCTGACGTACTGACGTCAGTCTAATGCGCCTTGACCGACGTCAGCCATATACTTTGGTATTCGGGCCGACTGGACAGCGGACTACCCAATAGTTAGGACTGCAGCAATGTGGATCCTCGAACATCTACATTTATGGTAGGTACAAAACTGTACTTTTTGTATTCTTGGTGAGTAAATCTTGTCCATTTTATGTAATCCAGTTTTACATGTTGGTTATTAGGAAAGAGAGCAAAGGCAATCTTGTGAAACTGAGCCATCAGGAATTCATCCAAGTCGCTCTTCGCTGGTCACCTGTTAGGCTTCTCATGAAATGGGAAGTAGGTAGGAGTGGGTAATAAATTGTGCAGTTACCTGAGTAAATGGTTTGAGAACAGAAAGAAGAAAGCATAAGGGGGAATTTTTTGGGGGGACAAGTGACAAAGGGGTGTTCTCTGAGTATCTATTCTAGTTGCAGCTCTATTTAATGCGTTTATCTCTGACTTCATCAGCCATTAGTAACTTCGCTTTGCAGATGATACCAAGACTGGAGAGTAGTACCTGATGGGAATGCAAGCCTGGCAAGGGAACAGAAGACTGGTAGAGACATTATCTGAGAGGTGGAAGCACCACTCCAGCCCTTCCAAGAAACTGGTGATGCACCTGGGGAAAGGCATGCAATCTGCATTTCTGCAGGGGGGCCTCAAAAACCTTTAGCAGCAGAAATGTAGATTACTGTGCAAGGCATAAACCAATGGATCTAGTGCAAGAGAGCGGCAGACAGTGCAAAACAGATGTTAGGCAGTATATCCAAGGATAAGATGACGATGAAGCTCCATTTGTCAGGTCCCTATAGGACTCTAATTTCACATCTTTTTATTATAGTGCTTCCCTCAAAACTCTTTGCAAGGGATCAAGCATACAGTCCACAAGTTATGTAGAACAAAGTCTGCAAAAGAAGGAAATGAGAGAGAGAGAGTGAAAGAAGGGGACATGGTAACAAATTTACAGTGCACCATTGACAAAAAGTGATTAAATAGGTAGCACAGGACCCGGTATGCATGCTCCAAGAAAACACGAATACTAGATTAAAAGATTTGGTCATTGAATCTAGTACTGTCACTCTTGTCTCATCTAAATTTGCATCCGTGCTGATAGGAATTTCTCCTACCTCGCTCCCTCCATCTGGAAATCTCTTCCAATCAGCATCCTTCTTCTTGTTGCACTTGCATCTTCCTCCAGATAACGTGAATCCTTCCTGCAACTGCAGTCATAATGAGAATGGACTGAAACAATAATTTCCCTCCAGGATTCCTCTCCTTTCCAAGTTTGCATTGCAACATTGCTTGGAACACCTCTGTTCTAAGCACACTAGGTAATTAGGTATAAAACTTCTCTTACAGTCTGTGTTCACAATCACTGCAGAGTTTGGTGTAGTATTTTGTGCTTGTAGCTATTCCTGTTTTTCTGAGCTCTAACAAGTTGTTTGTAAATATTTAAACCCCCTGCCTTGTACTGTTGTTTGGATATTTAGTATTTTCATTCATGTCACTCTTCTTCTTCTTTCGGCTTTTCCCGGATAGGGGTTGCCACAGCGGGTCATCTGTCCACTCATGATTGGCAGTGGAGTTCTACGGTGTCGAGTTGCCAGCCCAGTGCCCAACATTCCACAGAAGGCACACACACACGCACACACATCTAGGGCCACTTTAGAGTGTCCATTTCACCTACTGCATGTCTTTGGGATGTGGGAGGAAGCCCACGCGACCACAGAGAGGACATGCAGACTCCACACAGAAGGCACCCCAGCTGAGAATCGAACCGGAGAACCTTTTGCTGTGAGATGGCAGCCGCCCCATTTTCATTCATGTCACTCCCAATATTTATTTTGTTTCTGTGTATTGCTCTACATGTATTTTGTGTTTGCATTCCAGTCTTGTTTATTTTGTAACAATATAACTTTTGTAGTTTCCTTGTATAATTTTCCTTTTATTTTGTAACAAGGTCTGACTGAAAATGTGCCACAGTGGCCCTTTTCACTTGCCTACTAAAATAAAATAAGAAACTTGGTTCAGCCGGGAATAGGTGGTAATTATTCATTAAGGTGGTGGTAGGCATGAGTTTTCAGCATGCGATGGTACGGGCTGAATGATTTAGGGCATTTAGAAAATGTTTTTGGATATCTACCATGAGAAGAAAAAGGAATGGGGGGTGCAGCTTCCTTAGATTAGCGGCAACATTCTGGCAAACCAGGTAGACTGACGGTCTCCCCCTTCTGCTAGCATGTTATACAATCTGATTGGTGTTTCACACTACCCTTTAATAGATATATACCCATCCACTTCTGGAAGAATCTCTCTTTTCCTCAGAGACAGTGATCCAGTTAACACATTGTTTTTGTTGACTAGATAACACCCACCTGTTCTATATGCAGTCCAAAAAAGTGATATAATAGCATTACACTATGATGCAGCAGTATAAACATGTGGTTGCAGTTTTAGAATCACATAAATGGCGAGCTATTGCTGTAAATGAAGGACTGCTGATATTGAGCATGCTTTAGTAGTGTATTTAATTTACTTTAGCATGTGGATGTCAAAAGCAGTTGTGACAAGGAAAGCTAAGCTGCTTTAACTAAGCTAAGCATTAGCATGCAGCACAGCAACATTTCTTTCTTTAGAACTGTTGCATTATGTTATTTAAATAACCCGTGGTGTTATTTTCATCTGAGAGGTTAATCCTTTATTTTTACATGTTTGACCGGAGTGTCACTTACAAATTCTCTAAGGGTGCAGGTGTCCTTGCTTTGCCCACTGTCTATCTTTGATTCTGTTTTCTCAGTCTGTTGAAATTAATGTCATGACCATGACATCACTGATCATGTTTAGCAGATGGAAGAAGGGAATGGTATTGTAGAGCACACATGGGTTAGGAGACATTTCACAGATGAAGAGTTAGAGTTGCAGTTCATCATAGTAGGAATTGGTATCTTACGAAGATAGACATCTATTGTAGGTGCTCATCGTGATTAGTAGATCAAGGCAAGGAGCAAACTGCCATTTCCTTTTCACTGCTTTATAGAAAGTGGACCAGAAATATGAGGCTACCGTCAAGATTATGACAATAAAAGTATGGGAGAACCTTGTATGATTTGCAGATGCACTTTGGCTACAGAAATGTAGTCAATGGAAGAGAACAGTGGCACTGTTCACAGAGCAGGGGAGAAAGTGATTGCAATGTTTCAGATGCATGACTTGCAAAGAAATATTGGCAATTAATGTGAGGTAATAGTCATCATCATCAGTCCCCTTTTCCCCATTGTTACATGGGGACAGGACCAGATCACTTAGAGCCAGTGTTTACACCACTTTCTGGCTGGCCTCTACGCATAATGAACCCATTCAAAAAAGATGCATCAGGATGTAGGACAATGACAGTTGCTTTTTTGTTTTTCTTGTGGTAGTGACAACCTCAGATTTAGACTATATAAATAGGTGGTTATGGGGACATAGTCCCACATGCGGATATGGAGGAAAAGTTTACTCTGCTTTTATTTTTAAGTTCTTGTCATTTACAGGAGAGTTGTATAGCCCTATCCAAATCTTGGCTAAAACCACATGTCTCAAACTCTGAAATCTTACCCCCCCCCCCCAACTCCCCACTACAACATCTACCATTCACTTAGGAACACCAGGAAAGGGAGAGGAGTAGCAATACTGTACTCTGAACAGTTCACCCTATCCACCTACCAATAGTACTTCCCATCTTAGTCTACTTCTGTCAGGTTAAATGTAAATATTGTATATAGTTAATCTGTTATTTGCATTGTAAACAAGAATTTATTATGTTTATTTAAAATAAAAAATTACTCGAGTAAAAAGCTTTTGATACCGTCTCACACTATAAACTACTAACTAAATTAGCTGACCTCAACATCTCCTCCTCTGCTATTCTCTGGTTCTCTACCTTTCCAGCAGGCTGCAGTCAGTCAGATGGCTTTCTGCCTACTCCCCTTTCTTACCTATCCAGACTAGTTAGGGCTCTATTCAAGGGCCTCTTCTTTTCAACAACTTCGCTAACAACCTACACTCTTCCTTCACTGCCTCCTCCCTGATTCAATATGCAGATGGACTCTACCCTTATCTCCTGCTCTAATGACATCTCTCACCTCCACTCAAAACACATTTCACAAGATCAAACAATAGCTAAATGATAACCAGCTCATCCTAACCCCCCCCCCAAAAAGCAAACTCTTCCTTTTCTTCCCTAAATTATTCTCCCACCATAGAAGCACCTTTACTATCTCATCACAACAACACCCTTATTAAAGCTGCTTCCCACACAAAACTTCTGGATGTTCTAATTGATGACCAATTAAAATTTGACTTCCATATACAACACTGTATTAAAAAGACAAATAAAAAAATGGGTCTGCTGTATAAAAACAAAAATAACCTAGCCTCTAACTCCAGACCCGCTGTAGCACAGGCTTTCCACCTACCATGTCTTTTGTACACCTCCTCAATATTCATATTTCTATGATCTACCTTAAAAACCAAACTGGAACAAACTTATAACAACATAGCTCGATTTGCTAGCAATCGACCTTACAACTCCTATCACTGCCTTGCTTTAAAACAGCTTCAATGGCCTGAGTTTCCCCATCTTTTTAAACAGCTTCATCTCACTCAAACCTTATTACACATACCCTCTGCCTGCCCTGTCCTCTCTCATATCCCTGTACACCCCCTCTTGAACTCTACATAGCTCTGATCAACACCTTCTTAATATTTATAAAACCAACAAAAACATTGGCAAACTTTTTTATAAAGGCACAGTGTCCCAAGCCTGGAACAACCTCCCACCAAATATTCTAAACATCAGTTGTACTAACCACTTCAGAATTGAGCTTAAAAATTACCTTCTTAATTCTAGCTCCTGCACATTCCACAGCCCTGACTTAAGCCATCCCCACCCCCACACCTCCCTGTACTCCAAATCTTTGAGCCTTCTGCCACCCATACTTTTTTTAATAGTAACACTATCATGTCTATATTATCTGTCTAGCTCCCACTTTTTTTAATAGCAACACAATCATGTTTTATTACCAGTCCAGCCCTGTTTTCTTTAATGTTATGACATACTAGTGTGGACCCAGTTTGATCTTTCTCTAAGCACTCAACTACTGTTCACTCAGCATTTTATTTTATATATTTTATATATGCATATCCCTTTTTTTTTTTTTTTTTTTTTTTTGGAGCTTTTCTCCCAGGATCTCCACTGAAAATGGGTCTTAGGCATAAAATAAATAACTATATGAACTTGTGAACCTTGTGTGTGTGGTTTCAATCAGTTTTGCTTTGTGCTCAAAAAGTCTGTGTTTGCATACCAGTCAGATTTCTAGGAGTCTGTCGGGAGTGGGGTTTTATCAGTTGAGCTACAGAAGGCAGTGGTGTCCTGTATGCGGCTGTCTTGTATCATAACTGACAAACCAGACACTACAGATCTTTTACAGATAAAACACTCAGTGTATGCCTGAATCTTCTGATGTGCTGTAGCTTTTCCCCACCTTTCAAAAACATGCTTGTTATCCACTCCATAACATAGACAAGTAAAGTGTTGATTATGACCTGCATACCTCTGGTTGAAGGTAGTCACTTGGTTTTGGAAATATTAAGGTACATTTGGAAATGTTGCTTATCTTGGTAGTAAGTCTCGAATAAAAGACAATCTCTCCAGCACAATGTCCATGTACATTGCGTTGGAGATATTGCTGTTTGATAGTTATTATGAAGGTGAGCAACATTTCCAAATGTACCTTACTATTATCTACACTGCAAGCTGTACATCTCTACAAATGTTCAGTGTTTGAATTAATTTTCAGGTAAGTAAGATTTTTTTCTGATATCTGTAAGTATCTGAATAAACAAGAACTCAGAAAGGAATCTCTTGCTGTCAAGTGTAAACTCAAGTCTGACTATACAAAGTCCTCTGAAGGTGTATCTAGGTTAGACAACTTCCAGGGCATGCAGATTTGTTTGTGAAACAGTATAGAAAAAGCTAATTCTGCGTTTGTCTGCATTTTATATGTTATATTGACTTGAAGACTTTTTTTTTTACTAATATTTTTGTACTATTTAATATGTTATAGATTTAACAAGTTGCGTATATTTGTTTGTCTTGTGCTTTTTATCATGATTTTTCAGAAAACACTGGAATGTAAGGCTGTATTTAAGCTCCTAGAGGTGTGGCATTCCACAGCACGGAGGTGTTCGAGTTAAGTAGCCTTAACAGTGCTGAGTAAAATGATGGAAATCATGGAGATGTATGAGACTGTAACAGTAGTGAAGGTGTAAAACTGTACCACAGGCAATTAAGTGTTGAAGTTATGTGCTCATGTACAGATGTACACTTTTGAGACCCTTAAATTGTCAGGCATATCTTATAATGGAAAGTGATGAGAGGCTAAGGGTTAATGACTGGCAAGAAATAAGGATGCAAAAGTAACTAAGATGGGGATGTCCTGAGTTTTTCATTTTTGGTAAGGTAAAGGGGGGGGGGTATCTCGGGTGATACACCCCCTTTTTGTTTTTTTCTTTTTGATTGGGTGCTCATTGCTGTTTATAGCTAATTTGCATGCAGGAGAAGGACAGAAGTCTAGGTGGATGAGTTTAAATAGGGTAGTAGCTAATAGCAAGGTGATCATTAATTGAATTTAACTCATTACAGCTGAGTGACACCTCCAGGTGCTTCTGCAGTTACATCCTACTGACACCTCTAGGTGTCAAGTATTGATCATATTTGCATTAATTATTCCAAAACCATGCGACATACAAAGTTATGAAGGATTTTGTCTTAAAGCTTATACAGTGGCAAACACAAGTATATTATTATATGACCTCTGTGTAGTGCAGGTAAAGTATTAATTGTCCATATCATATTTATTTATATTGTCATAAATTTCATGTTTTTCTAAATATCTCAACAGCCAAGGTAACACAGGCAGAACTGCATAGCTTCATATGAAAGCTCTCGGCTGTATGAACAAAATGTTTGACAGTATGTGTAACTTGAGTGGGTGCTGAGATACTGTAAGTTGTTTACAGAATATTACAAACATAACAGTTGTGTTTACTGTGATTTATAAAATTCTGCTTGACTGAGAACATCTATAATGCTACCACTTTAAAAATTGTTTGTCCTGAAGAGTTTGAAATTTACACATTTTAGTAACCTCTATGGCTCCAGAGGTAGGAACATTTGTTTGAAATGTTAAGGACATAATTTTCTTTCAAAAACCATAAGCTTAGCCCATTGGAAGTTGCAGTGCAAACTTCCAGAGCGCCATTGGAGGGAATGAGTTAAGATTACACAGTGTTGTGGGTGACTGTCTATACCAGGGGTCTGCAACCTGCGGCTCTTCCACCCTTCTGCAGTGGCTCCCTGTAGCTTTGGAAAATAATGGCCACTCTGCTGCACCACACACACACACACACACACACACCACACACACCACACACGCGCACACACACACACACACACACACACACACACACACACACACACACACACACACACACACACACACACACACACACACACTCAGAGCGATTGAGCAATCCCAATAAAAATCCCAGCGAAGGAACAAAAATAAGGATGGATTTTAAATATTGCTCTTATAAACTCAGTTCTTTTATATATAGTATAGTAGCTATATATAAAACTTTATATGTTTTGTTATCTTCATTTTAGGGGTCAATTAGGTTTTGTGGCTCCAGATGAATTTTATTTGGTGGGAGAGGGGCCAAAAATGGCTCTCTTGATGGTGAAGGTTGCAGACCCTGGTCTATACTAATGAGTATACATATTTTTGGGGTTGATTGGGGGGGGGGGGCTTTGAAGTTTACTCAGTGCAAAAAATAGAAGTGAGTGCTCAATTACTGGCATTAGGAGATTTGGCAATATCATATTTTGGAATCAAGGTCAGTTTACTGGCAAACTTTTGTAACATTGTCTAAGTCTGGGAAGGGGGCCAATGTGATGTGTACATGTTGAAGATTTAGGGTAGGGATCAGTGGTTACACCTACATATTTATAAGAGGTAACAGGAGATATGGAATTAATCCACAGATCTGTCAGATGTATTTTAAGTTACATCTGACACACATGAAATGGGGAGAAAGTGTGCAAGGAATAAAAGTTTTCTTTTTTTTTTTTTTTTTTTTTTTTTTTTTAGTTTAGTTTTTGCAAACCTTAGGATTTCTAAAACTTGTGCAGGAAGAGGCAGAATATTTGATGTTGCCTATTACTTTGTTTGGGTCAACAGTTAGAAGGCTCTGGCACAGGAGTAATCTGGGTAGTGACGAACTTTCAGTTGACTTTTTAAATTTACACCAACTAGGTTATTGCAGTGGTTTAATGCATCATTATTGTATTATATTTTTTCTTCTGAGTTTGTTCACTTGTTAAAAACTGTTTACAGTGGATATAAAAAGTGTACACTCCCCTGTTAAAATGCCAGGTTTTGTGATATAAAAAAATGAGACCACAGTAAAACATTTCAAAAAGTTTCCCACCTTTAATGTGACCTCTATACCCTGTACAATTCAACTGAAAATTCAGTTGAAAAACAAACATCTGTTAGCCCCCCAACATATTTGTTTTTCAAAAACAGAGTATTAGTTTAAGGGTGTGCACACTTATGCAACCAGCTTCTTGTATTTTTTTTATATTTTCCCCTAACAGATTTTTGTTTTTCAGTTGAACTGTACAGGTTATAGGTCACATTGAAGGTGGGAAAAGTTTTGAAATAATTTATTGTGGTCTCATTTTTTTATATCACAAAAACCTGGCATTTTAACAGGGGTGTGTACACTTTTTATATCTACTATATGTCATCCTAAAGGCATAGTTGAATTCCCTGTAGTCATGTCACCTTTTTTAAAATATATTTTGTGTTACAAGACAGGAGTATATGCTATTATCAGTATATATTTGCTTTGCATCTTAAAGATGTGTGAAATGTTATTGTTTGTAGAATATTTATTGGTTTGTTTGAAGAGTTTTGAAGTTGATACAAATCTACTAGATACATTTAGTAATCTGTGTAAGTAAATAAAACAAAAGCAAAGGTAGTAATAATGGTATACCTGCTGATTATTTGAAGGAAGATTATGATTATCTATGAAAAGATGACTGTATTAAATGTTTAGGAGTCTGGGAATTTTTTTGATAGATCAATTAGTGATACATATGGAAGTTCAAAGAGTAGGCAGAGGATTTTTGAAGATATAATTCGGTCAGACAGTGCAAACAGTCCATTTTTTGTTTTACTCCTTTTGTATATGTTTCAGGCTTTCCCTGATGAGGTGCTTGGGGATTCTTTTTAAGTCAGTCAAGAATATGATGGGAGATGGTACTTGCGTATTATCGCAACCAGATGTTTTACATCCTGTAATTCATAATGGTTTCGATAAATTACTTTAGCTGTAAGTAAAAATGAGTGTGCACACTCCAAATTACTATTGTACCACATCACTTTGGAAATAGTGAGCAGGAATAAGACATACAAGCCGGAGGTTGTCAAACAACTGCCAGTGGACAACATTTTGCATTCAGCGCTTTATAAAACACGCACCCTGCAACCATGTGGTGTGCTACACTGACCAGAAAAGCTGGGGAAGTGCGAACCTGTTTTACTTCTTTGTAGTACTGTTGAAATGAGCTTCCTACATCAACACAGCCTTTTGCTTCTACTAACTGCAGTTAAAATTGCCCGTCTTAACATTGCATTTTTCAGATACCCTTTCGATATAGAACTGGCACGACCAAGGAGTTTTTCACCATCACTGAAGTCCAGTTTTGAAATTGTGAATCGCTGTTTATAGCAGGTGTTTAGATTATAGACATTCAGGGTGGGGTGGTCATTAAAAACTGTTGTGGACGCAGCTGAAGATCTGAATGCGTCATTTGATCTTTTTTATCAATGATGTTTGCAGCGTGTGTTCCAAAGGCAACTCAACTAACTACATAAATTAACTTACAAAAGAAATGCAGGAAAAAAATCGCATTGGGGAACAAAAAGGAAGTGAGGATCAGATTAGGAATAGTGAGGGGCACTGTACAGAAGTGATTATACAACTACTGCAGGTTTCCACAGAAAATGTACGGAATTATAGGATGTCAAAAATCTGGTTGCAGTAATATGCAAGTACCTGGGAGATATATGGAAACTTGACAAGTTCAAGGTATACTGGGATATGTTCATGTTATCAGTAAATTGTGAAGATTTAAATGTGCCTAATCTTGGATTGTATTATAAAGCAGTGCAAATTATGTTGTATCTCTTGTCAGTACGGACTTAACTCAAATTGGAATACTGGTAAAATTAATGAAAGATGATAGTGTGATAGGTATGCCTTTTGAGCTTAACAGTCAGAGAAAATCAATGAGGTACTATATGTTGAGAGAGTGTTTTTGGAGGCCTGATAAGTAGACAAGTGTTTAGCCCATGCAAAAGGTTGTGATGCCTGTTGAAAGTAGATTGAGAATACTGGAAAAAAGGGGATGTGACACAACCCCTTCCAAGATTCTTTAACCTTCAGGACTTAGAGGCCACAGACTTTAGTTAGCTTGACAGAAAAGACTTTCCCAGGGTCAAACTCATCTCCTTTACCCATAATACTTTGTAGCTCTTCATAGCATTTCATAGCAACTCATCTGGCCTCATTTCATTTTGGCTACTAAGGGTGAAGGTTGGATTGATCAGGGTGAGAGAGTCATACTGCGGGTGGGTAGATTTTATGTCCTAATTTGTTCTATTTCAATTTCCGAAACAGTTCAAGGCTTGCTTTTGGCTAACTCATAATTCTGTAAGTGGTATCACAAGAACAATGGATACTGGAGTAAGCTATTCCCCATAATTCTAGACTCTGACTTTTGGAGTTTGATGAAGACTTAGAAGGCTTCTTTATCAGTGTCCCTAGTGGTTGAGCCCTAATTTGGTTGGAGTCAAAATCACGGAAAAGCTGCAAGACTGTGAGAAAAGAGGTAAAACCTTAATGGATGTTGGCATAAAGTTTGACTCCCCAACTTGCTTTTTCTTAACTGCAGATGAGTCCAAGGCAGCTTTGGTATTGCCTTGGCCAACAGCTAGCTGGGAACTAGTGCTCTGGAAATAACAGTATGATTGGAGGAACTTTTATAATGAACTCCACCAGATGAGCAGAGGTAATCAACATAACTCGACTCTACAGCCCTTCCTGGGGGACAGCAGCAAGATCCTTGTATATTATCTGATTATTTCACTCTGGAGACGGTCAGAGGTCACTTGTATTTCCATCTTCTTGTGTGTGATGCAATCATACAGGACAGGTGGATCAAAGCTGTCACTTCCGGATAGTACACCAGTCCCTTCAATACAACACCCTAACCACCCTGTCACTCATTTACCAGTATACCACTCTGTCAGAAGAGAGTAGCCAAACTACAGTTTTATTTTTTTTTTAAAAAGCTATTCAGGAAGAATCTGGTTACTACTCAAGTACTTTTTAGTTCCCAAAAGACAAGGGACTTTGGGCTATACTTTAATCTCAGCAGCCACAACTAGTTTTGTACCAAAAGAAAAATTCTGGATGTTATGGTCCACGCAGCCCTTCTTTGCATCTTAGAAGGAGACAGGATATATTGTTTGGTTTTCCAAGATGCCTGGATGGGGTTAGCCACTTGCAATTCTAGGTGCTTTCATTTAGTCTCACCTCAGCTCTGTCGTGGTATTCACCAATTGCTCGCCCATTGTTTTGGTGAACCAGAAGCTTTAAGGGGTAAAGGTGTTTCCTTACCTCAGTAACTGGATCCTAGTCACCCTCACTCTTGAAGCTCTGGTAAAGTTCTACAAGGAATTCTCTTCTCCAGCTATTTCAGGCCCAGGAAATTACCGTTGGGTGTAAGGATCATTTACAGTGTTGGCTTTATACTCTCAACTTCATTCTAGGCAGTCTTTTTCAACTTCCCACCCCAGTTGTGACAGCCATCACATATTTTTTCTACCCAAAGGATGAGAGTAAATGTCCAAGGCAGGCGATCCAAGATGTTTATTGTATTGATCACTGCTGCAGTAGCCCTAGTTATGTGGGTTATATCCAGCCAAGGAAGTAACAGCTAGACAGCTTTCAAAGCTTCAGGGCACCTTCTACATGCCCAAACTGTCAGGCATCTCAAGCTTAGTTGACTAAAACTTAAGTTTGGACTTGTAGCTATTCAGAGCCTGTCAGAGCTTTACTGCTGCCAAAGAGTACGCTCCTCTAAGGCTTTTGAAGATTGTCGGTCAGTTTGTGCTTTCATTTGCTGATCAGATAAGTTCCCTTTGGGGGAGAACCTTCCATTTTCTTCATTTTGTTGCTGCCTTACTTCCTTCTTAGGAAATTATTGTACAGTTAGGAGTGTTGTTTTACCTAACAGTTTCAAGACTGTAACATACTTTTAAATGGGCCACTCATTTTAGTTTAAAAATAGCATAAAGTAACTGAAAAACATGTTTTTTCTATGCTGAAAGACATTGTTTATTTTTATTTTGTTGGGTGGCATAGTGTTTTAAAGTGCTTTTTACTGTGTTCTTTTCTGTCAAAAAAGGTCACTTCTATGGACTTGTAGTGTTTACCAGCAGTTCTTCCCTAGGAAAGAGGCACCATTTTCAGCTTGAACTTGAAACAGATTACCAGTCCTGTGGTTAGTCCTTCTTCTACCCACAAAAAGGAAAAGTTAAGCAAATAATCCTTGCCACTACAGCTTGCCTCAGCCACAGGTGGGTGACTCTACTTTGGCCATTTGTTATACCTCAAACCAGTAATCTTTTACCCTGGATCCCTCTAGTGTAACACCTTCAAGCCATTATTGACAGTGGGTTAGCCATGCCCTCTGTGAATTTGGGATCCTCCCAGTGGGCAAGGGAGAGCTATTCTTGTCCATCCTAGGAGAGGGAACAGGGCAGGTTTCTCTGTTGTATCAGAATTCTACACCCATCCCTCGAGAAGCAGCTGCCATTAGTAACATGTTTGGCCCCATTGGTTCCTGTCAAAAATATGCAGAAAACCTAGTGTGCATCTACTCCTCCTCAGACTTCTTTGGATAAAAGTAATTTTCTGGGTCTGTCTCAGGATTTAATTCAGACTATTCTTCCTTGTCAAAGTAGATTTTGATAGAGAAAATAGGGATTCATCTTTTCGTGAAGAGCTTCAAGAGATGGATACAGGGTTTTCCCTATGATTTCTGATTCAGACACAGAGGAGAGCTCAGTGTCTCATTCTCCCTGTGAATGTTTCTCTTTCTCTGAGACATTGCCAGAATGTGCCAGTGTTTTCAGTGGGAAGAACACTGAGGTTTCTCAGTCTCTCTGAAAACACTATGAGTTGTTACAGGACAAAACCTGCATCCATTCCTCCTGTTCTGTCTGCTTTAGAAGATGTGTGTCTTACTGCCTACAGTTTTCCTGCTAGTCATCCATCTGCCCCTAAAAAAGCTGATAGGAAATATTAAGGTCTTAGTCTTTTAAATGTTCATACATTTTTCCCAAACCTGACCCAGCAGCTATACCTATAGTTGCTCCAACTGCTGCTAAGCACTTAGTTAATTCCAATCCTGCTTTTTCTGATAAGGATTGGAAATTTATTGATAAGTATGGAAAAAAGTGTGTACTTACGCAAGTTTGATTTTCAGAATTTTGAATTGTCAGGCTCACATGTTAAAGTTTGCTCTGACAAGTTGTACAAGGATGCAAAATGTTTTACCTGAAGCAACTTCTTGTGAGGAAAAACCTGCTTTAACTTAGATAGTGTTCTTCTATTGCAAAGGTCATTACTCACTGTTTGTAGTGTTTATTATGACTCTCTTGATGCTTCTTCTAGGGTATAGAGCTCAACCTTTTACCATAAAAATTTTGAACAAAGACTGAAAAATAGGGATAAGTTTTAAATGCTGCTGTTATAAACTTAGAAAGCTAGTAGAATAAAAGGTCTTTTGTTACCACACATTTTCTGAAGGATATAAAGTCTAAAACTGAAATTGGTGTCATTATTTAGTCAATTCAGTCTGCACTAATTTGCTCCAAAAATACAGAAAATCACAAATTTTATGAAGAACAGACCACAAATATGAGGCAAAAATCTGGACACTGTGAAAATCTGTACAGTTGAGAGGATGCTTCCAGGGCTATGGCCGCTGGTACAATTTTGAGGAGGCTTGCTTGGATGCATTTTCAGAACCTCCCAGATGATAAAAATGAGATTTTAAGTTCTCTTGGATAAGGATTTAGTGTTTGGCCCCCTGCTGTAGACATGATCAAAAAGTGTGATGAAAGGGGCAAGCTAATTCAGGAAATGTCTGATTTTTCAGCCATCCTTTTCTAAATTGTCCAAGGGATTTTCTATCTCTTCATCCAGTTTTGACACACAAAAAAACAGAATAAACAGCCTCAACAAAATTCAGGTAAACCAATGTTTAAGAAGAGATAGCAAGGAGGTGCCACCGGAACCTCCCAAAACTGAGGACAGTGCAACAAGTTTGAATTACTGTTCAAGAGACATTGTGACCCCCACCCACTCTGGCCCATTTTTACTTCCAGAATGTCAGAATCTTCATTTTACTGTTGGGCAAAATATTGTTTCAGAAGAGTGGTTTATGAAAATCATTCATCAAGGTTACAGATGGCAGTGGGAGGAAATTCCTTCTTTCCGGGGGGAGGGGGGGGGGTCATTCCTTATCCTCCAGATAACTATTTTTGTTTCCACCTGTTCTTCATCACATGCTGTCCCAAGGAGTGATAGAACCAGTTTCTCCCATGGGGTTGGGGAGTGGGTTTATTCAAGGGTGTTCCTAGTGACAACAAAGGAAAATGCAGCTCTGGATTTTACTTTCCTAATCCTGTTTGTGATGGTGCCCAAATTCAAAATGCCACTTCACAACCTGTTACCTTTTCTTCCTTTTTCAAGTTTCCTGGTAACATTCGACTTAAAAGATGCTTATCATCACATCCCTATTCATCCAGAATGCAGGCATTTCTTAAGGTTTTGTGTGTCTGGGTCATGTTATCCGTGTTCTACAGTACCCTTTGGACTGCCCATTGCACCAACAGTGTTCACAAAATGTTTAGCTCCGGTTATAGCTCATTGTAAGCTACCGGGTATCCACGTTATTAATCTTATCTTTGCAGAATTTTTTTCAAAGTGTCAGGAATCTCTCTGCTTCTCGCTTGGATGACCGATTTCTTACACAAGCTGGGATTCCAGTAGAACATTCAAATATCTTTCTTGACTCCACACATAATTGTGATTCTGGAACGTCAGCTAGACACTTCATTTCAAAGTGTTTTTCTTCCACAGGAAAAATAGATGTCCTTCTATTGTGATGTTACAATATTCATAACAGTAGGGAGTTGCTGCTTGCAGCACCACCGTCCGGCCAGTATACCAAAGGCTTAGCCCAGGAGGGGGACATGTGATGTCGGTTACCAGGGCCATAAACCGACGTTGGGTATAAAAGTGACGTATGCATGTACCCTCATCAGAATTTTTCTGCCGCAGTGATGATTGGACGCCCATTTGCCAATTCTAATTCTGCATCGCATTTCTTCAGACGACCACATTTCAGATCGTTAAAGACCAGATGACCGTTTTTGATCATTATAGATAAGTGCTCGGTGGGGTTTTCTTACTTATTTTGCTTACTGTTTACACTCGCATGTCAGCTAGGAAAGGGAAGTGTGCTTGTGGGAGACAAATTACTGACAAGGAAACACACAATAAGTATGTTATTTTGTCTAGGCGAGGCCCACGACCATACATCCTCTTCAATCTGTAAGTCGTTCGTCCGCAAGACCCTATGTAGCCGATTAGTGGCTTTGAATCTTTATCTTGAGAACCAAAGAAGAGCTTTTCTTCCACAGGAAAAATAGATCTTTATTTAGATTTATTTTTAAGCTTTTACACTCAGACTTTGACCACTGCAAAGGAACACCTCAGGATTTTGTGTCAAATGGCATCTGTGGCTCTCATGATACCCCTGGCAAGACTACAAATGAGAAAAATGCAGTGGTATCGAAATCACTTTGGTCCTAGCATCAGCAGTCTTTATCTTTTTAAATCCCAATGCTAGAGTTTGTCAGAAGTGAAATATTTGGGTGGAAACAGATATCCTTAAATCCAAATCTCCCCTTCTTCCTCCCTGTTCCAAAGCAGTTTGTCATCACAGATGCTTCTGATTTTGAAATGTTATTGCTATTCATTACTGGTCTTTTCATTCTGAGCTTGCCCTGGTGGATTTGTGTATTAAAGTAGTGATTTTCTAACCACTCGTGTTTGGGACATTTTGTCTGGTTTTCCTTCTGATTGTGCTTGGAGAGCAGTTTCAGGAGTGATAAAAGTACAGGGAGTGTGCGACAGTACTAACATATGCAAACCTATAAATAGCTTACATGATCATACTTTCAACTCTCTGAACCATCTTTTGTCCTCAGGATGTCTTCAAATGTTTTTAGACAATACCACAGTCATGTGGTATATCAACAAGCAAAGGGGAAATGGGTCTTACCCCCTTTGCATACTTGCCATGTTAATTTGGGATATAGCTTCACAGCACAGCCTCATTCTATAAGCATCCTACATTCCATCAGAGCAACACTGTGGGGCAGACTAAGTAGGACCAAGGCACACCCTCGTGAATCTTCCAAGATTTGATCCCTGTGTGGGAAGGTCCTCAGGTAGATCTGTTTTCTTCCTTTTCTGAACAATCAACTGGCAAGATTCTGTTCAAGGACTCCATGCAAGAAGGCTTGGAAAACATATGACTTTTTCCTTTCCTTGGACAGGAGTGTTCCTGTATGGTTCTCCACCCTTTCCACTAATGTCTAGATTATTTCCTAAGATTCAGAAGGAATCCCCCCAAGTTCATTGTAGTGACTCTGATGTCCTTCAAGGATGCATCTGCAGTCCTTACAAATGGGTTGTCCTGTCGTCAGGCAGCCCTTCGGTCGGCCAGATTCCAAAGTCTGGGTCTGGCCTCGGCTGGTGTCGCACTTCACCCGACGTCATAGCTGCAGTTCTTCGGGTATAAAGGCATCAGCCGACGCCATTTTCCTCAGTCTTTCTTGCCGCGTGGTGCCCGAAGCAGAAGCTGTTCGCAAGTGCCGGTCGGTCAGAACCAGAGATTACTACTACAAGTACCGAAGACTTCTAAAAAGCTAAGTACCCCGTTGGGGACTCTTTCTTGCCTCAGCCGATGTCAGAAAAAGTGAATAACTGTTTAAATTGTGGGAAACAAATACCTCATAAAGATTTCCACTCTTACTGCTTACCTTGCTTAGGCCCAGACCACGACGTAGCAGCTTGTCTAGCCTGTGCTTCTTTCAACCGACGAACGCTTAGACGTCGGTCTGAATTTGCTGAAGAGTTTTTCGGCTCCGCTTTTGCTTACATTATGCCGTCGGATACTCCGACTACGCAAATTTCTAAAAAACGCAAGGAAAAGGACCGACACTCGCGGTCCGCGGTTTCGGCCGAAACAGCGGTTAAGCCAACCGCGAGTGTCTCGGTTTCGGCTGAAACCGAGTCCACGGTTCTTCCTTCGGCCGAAAGCTTGCCACTTACCGAGGCCTCATCCAGCTTGGCTGAATCTGCTACTGAAATCCCACCTGCTCCTGCAGGTTCACAGGATTTATCAGATACTATCCCCTTGGATATTTCTACCCCTGCACGTGGAGCTGCTAGGCCTCCTGCATCCATGTCGATTAAGGCCTTTGCCAGGGCTAAAGCAGCAAAAACTACCAAAACTGTGCCTGCTAAGACCCCCTCTCACAGGCCCAGTTCTAGTTCACAAATGCTTAGTCTAGCAGAGGATCTCATTTCTTTGATCCGGGGATCCCAACCACATCCAGACAGGGCCTCTCACCCACCTCCAGAGAAGAGGACTAGAGTAGAGCCCCTGAGCCAGTTTCTTCAGATGGCTCCTCTGATGAATCAGATAATTCAGACCCTCCAGAGGCCCCTTTTTCTCCTTATGAGGACTCTGATGCAGAAGAGTCCATTCCTTCTGCCTCTCCGCCTGAGGAATTTTCTTTTGGGGAAACCTTGCATGCTATGAGGGAACAATTTCAATGGCAGGGCCAGGATTTTTCAGACTCTAGGAAAAGGCTTAGAACCTTTTTGCATTTGCCACAGCATAGGCCTTTAGCCATTCCTCCAGTTCTTTCTGTTGTTGATGATGCATTTAATGATGCTTGTACTGCTCCTGATTCTCTTCCTCCGGCCCCTGCTAAGCCCGATAGGTACTACAGGGTTCCGGACACACATTATCATTTGTATAAGGCCCCTTTTGCAGATCCCGAAACTATCTCCCAGGAACCCAAGGCTGTAGCAGCTACCTTTACCAAAAACCCCCTCCCCTCTGAAAGGGAATCTAGGGCCTTAGAGAGATGGGGTAAAAAAGTTTACACTTCTGCTACTCTTTCAGCTAGGGCCCTGAACTGTCAATTCCACATGATTCAGTATCAGGAATTTGTTAGACCAGTTAACTAAAAAACTGTCCTCGGATGAACCATTAGACAAAAAATCTGTACAGGAAATGGTACATAACATTCAGCAGGTCAGTAATCATTCCTTAAAATGCGGCTATGATGCACTGGAGGCTTCCTTTAGATCAGCCATGACTGGCACAGTGATCAGAAGACATGCATGGTTAAAAGAACAGTCCTTACCAGACCATGTTAAATCAAAGCTCCTAGATGCTCCCATGGATAAGCTCAATTTGTTTGGCTCCCCTGCACAGCAGGTGCTGAAGAAGGTGGAAGAGAAAGCAAAATCTGTCCAGACAGTCAAGGATTTCTTGCAGGTCCAGCCTCCAAGGTTTAGCAGGAACTGGCCTTCCAAGAATTGGTCCTTTCCAGACACCTCCAGAGCTCCAAGAGGCAGGAATAGACGCTCAAGAGGCAGGGGTCAATCCAGAGGTGCCTACAGGGGACGACAGTGGCAGGCTAACAACCAGCGAGGTACAGCCACAGATCCAGCCACCACCACCACTTCCACAGGACAATCACAGTGACTTGGCTCTGGCACCGCCTACCAGGGAACAACTAGAGGCACCCTTAGGCGGAAGCTAGCCTTATTTTCAGTAAACTGGCATTACATCACAGGAGACAAATGGATTTTACAGACAATAGACCAAGGTTACAGGTTTCACTTCCATACTCTACCAAGGAAGAGAGGAATGCCAAACCTACCTCCAAATCAGAAGACAGAAGCTCTAAAACAAATAACTCACTTACTAAGGATGAGAGCTGTAGAAAGGGTACCATCTATGGAACAAGGGCAAGGATTTTACTCCAGACTTTTCCTGGTACCAAGAAAAGAAAACCAATGGAGGCCTATTCTCGACCTGTCCGCTTTAAACACATACCTCATTGTTCCAAAATTCAAAATGCTGACCCTACAGCAGCTTCTTCCCATGCTGGGCAAGGAGTCTTGGCTGGTAACTCTAGATCTCAAGGAGGCATACCTGCACGTCCCCATACGACCAAATTGCAGAAGATACCTCAGATTTCTTGCAGGATCAGAGCATTATCAATTCTCAGCATTGCCCTTTGGCTTATCTACTGCGCCCAGAGTATTCACTAAATGCCTGGCATCAGTAATTGCTCATTGCAGGCTTCAGGGAATTCATATTTACCCTTACCTGGACGACTGCCTGTTACAAGCGGACAACAAAAACAAATTAACAAAAGATTTGCAAAGGGTCATTCATCTACTACAAGCCCTGGGATACACAGTCAGTATAAAAAAGTCAAGGCTGATACCATCCCAAAGGATAACCTTCTTGGGTGCAGATCTGGACACATCAAAACAAATGGCATTCCTGACGGTAGAAAAACAGGAGCAACTCCCTTTCTACTTCATGGCATTAACAAAGCAGAACCAGCTAACAGCAAGAAAGGTCCTGCAAGCTCTCGGTTACATGGCATCCTGCATAATTTTGATTCCACATGCCAGACTACATATGAGAAAGTTACAGTGGTACCTAAGGAATTTATGGTCTCAGCACAAGCACAGCCTAGAAACCCAAATTCCAATAATTCCATGCCTGAAGCAAGAATTCCAATGGTGGGCTCAGGCCTGTCAAACAAACAAGGGACTGCCTTTCCACAGCACTCAACCAAGCCAGACCATCACAACAGATGCTTCAGACCTCGGTTGGGGGGCACACATGCTGGACAAGTGCATTCAAGGCTTATGGATTCAAGACCAGCTGCACCTACACATAAATCAAAAGGAAATGCTGGCAGTAAAACTGGCAATTCAGGCATTCAGACCATTTCTTCGACAGGGTCAACTGCTGATAAGGACGGACAACACCACAGTTATGTGGTACATCAACAAACAGGGAGGCACACATTCATACCCTCTATGCCGGATGGCAATGGACCTCTGGAATGTGGCACTGAGCCTCAACATTCAGTTACAAGCAATTTTTGTGCCAGGAAAAGAAAATATACTAGCAGACATCCTAAGCAGAACTGCCACGGATGCCCACGAATGGATGCTGCATCCGGACATCTTCAAAACCATTACAAGGAAATGGGGACTACCAGAAATAGACTTATTTGCATCCCCACACAATCACCAACTGAAAAAATTCTGCACAAGGACGTACCACCCACTTGCTTGGAAAGTGGACTCCTATCTTTCAGTTGGAAAACCTGACAGCATATGCATTCCCACCTCTTCCTTTGATGCACAAGGTGCTATTGAAGATCAAAGAAGACCGTCCAAGGATCATCCTGATAGCTCCAGACTGGCCAAGGCAACATTGGTACCCATTACTGAGGAGTATGTCTCGGGAACAAATATGGCCTCTGCCCCTAGTTCCCTTGCTGTTAACACAGAACAACTTCAAAGCCCTGCATCCAAACCTGAAAACACTGCAGCTGGCTGCCTGGAACATTGCATAAGACCAAATAACCCAGATTTATCTCAAAGGGTTAAAGACATTATCTTGGAGGCTCGCAGACCCTCAACAAGAAAAAAATTATTCAGCAAAATGGAAAAGATATCTCATTTGGAGTACAGCAAAAGGAGAGAATGTGTCACTGGTAAACATAGCTAACATCCTGGAATACTTGGCAGAGCTCTTCCAAAACGGCCTGTCCTGTTCTTCCATTAAGATTCATGCATCAGCCATTTCAGCAGAATACAACTTGGATCCTCCAGTCTTCTCACATCCTCTGCTCAGGCAGTTTCTGAGAGGAATTAAAAATGTAAAGCCACCTAGGAAGCCACCATTGCCAGCATGGGACTTGAATTTTGTGCTAGAAAAATTGACACTACCTCCTTTCGAACCAGCAGCAACAGCAGAATTACAATACTTATCATGGAAAACTGCTTTCCTGCTTGCAATCACTTCAGCAAGAAGGGTATCTGAGCTACAGGCATTAATGGCAGTACAGCCCTTCCTGATCCATGAGAACTAATCCTACTTTTATGCCAAAGGTGGTCTCTAGGGTATCTTTAAATCAAGCTATCCACCTACCTGCATTCTTCCCCAACCCACAGAACAGGGGAGAAAGACTGTTGCATACCTTGGATGTACATAGACAATTACGTTACTACCTGGACAGGACCAAGAGCAACAGAAAAACTGACCAGCTACTGGTAGCATATGCAACAGGAATGGAAGGAAAAGCAATTTCAAAACAGACAATCTCTAAGTGGATAGGAAATTGCATTAGATTTTGTTACTCCTACCATGGGAAGAAAACTCCAGAAAACATCAGGCCTCACTCTACAAGGGCTACAGCCACTACCACAGCTTTTTTACGAGGAGTGGCTACCAAAGACATTTTAGAGGCTGCTACTTGGAGCTCCGTGCATACATTTGCCAAGCATTATAATTTACCTTTATACTCCAGATCCCGAGCAGGTTTTGCCACTGCTGTTTTGCAAGGGATCTTAACTACACCATAATCTTATTTCTCCTCCTCCCCCAGTTTGGCTATGGTATTCTACCCATTTGTAAGGACTGCAGATGCATCCTTGAAGGACATAGTACAGTTTTGTACCTACCATAAATGTAGATGTCTGATAGGCATGCATCTGCAGTCAGGATTACCCACCCTCCTTCCCCTCTGTGGTACTCCTAGGGTATTTGCCCATCTTGTAGCTAGCTGGGGGAATCTATTATGGTGTATTTGTTTGTATATATGTACATACATGCTTATTTTTTGTTTGCTCTCTACTATTTGGAACCATGTGCATTTATCCAAATTTAGCCTTCCTGGAGGGCACCTGGCATCTGGGGCAAGAAACACTGAGGAAAATGGTGTCGGCTGATGCCTTTATACCCGAAGAACTGCAGCTATGACGTCGGGTGAAGTGCGACACCAGCCGAGGCCAGACCCAGACTTTGGAATCCGGCCGACCGAAGGGCTGCCTGACGACAGGACAACCCATTTGTAAGGACTGCAGATGCATGCCTGTCGGACATCTACATTTATGGTAGGTACAAAACTGTACTTTCTGGCCCAGGCAGCAGTGGTTCTCTCTCCTTTTGGAAAGGGTCAGGGGCAATTGCCACAAGCTTCTTCACAGACTGGATCTACTCCCACAAGTACAGGAGTGTGTGATGCATTCTGACATCAGTCATCCTCAAGTGGCTGCCTGGATGATGTGTCTTTATTCCTTTTAGTCACCTGTTTACTGAAGATGTGCAGCAGGTACTAATGGAGGCAAGAAAGCCTTTTACTAGAAAGTAAAATATTAGCAAATGGAAAAGACTTTCTAGTTAATGCCAGCTATGTAACCAGCACCCATTCAGAGATTGTGGTAGTTTGGTTTTACAATATTTGTGTGAGTTACTATCCTATGACCTTTCTTATTCCCCAACCAAAGTTCATTTATCTGGCATTTCAGCATGTATGTGCATGGATCGTCCTCTTTCAATGCAGTCTTGTGTCAAAATGTCCTTGAAAGATTTTTTCACAAGAGTCCTCCAAGAAAACTGGTGGCCTCTCCTTGGGATCTTAATTTTGTGTTAGTCTACCGCTTGCTCCATTTAAACCAGTTAATCAGGCTGACTTGAGGTTCTTAACATGGAAAACAGTTTACTAATTGCTCTGACCTCTGCAAGAAGGGTATTTGAGTTGTAAGCTCTTTTGGTGAGTCAACCCTAATTAATTTTCCACAGGGACAGAGTTTCTTTGAAGAAATAATCCTTTTTTATGCTTAATGTGGTATCTGAGTTTACTTTTAAACAAACTATCCATCTCCCTGTTTTCTGTACTGAACCTAAAAATGAGGGAGAAAGGATACTCCATATCTTGGATGTCCACAGACAACCCGGGTACAGTCTTGAAAGAACTAAATCTCTCAGATCAGTTGTTCATTTCTTGTGAAGGTAAGAAGGGACAACCTGTCTCAAAAGAGACCATTTCCAAATGGGTGTCTAAGGCTATTACCTTTTGTGATACTCACCGTAATAAAATATTCTAGGCAGAGTCTACTAGGGCCTTGGCTTCATCTGTGGCCTTTTGGAAGGGCTTGGATTCTAGAAATATTCTAGAAGTTGCTACTTGGTCCTGTGTACATACTTTTACAAAACTTGATTCCATCTCTTGGTCAAGATCAAGCTTTGCTAGAACCATTCTCCAGGGGCTCCTGGGCTCTTCTCCTTCCAGCTCCCAAATGTAATTAGCTTTAGTAATCTAGCCATATAACTAAGGCTACTGCAGCAGTGATCATTTGAATATCTACTGCTATGGTAAGTTCACTTTCTACAACTATACTTTACATAGTCACCAGTGTTTTGCCCATCATTGTTGAGGGCAGGCATCCTCACTTTGGAGGCCTTTCAGAACTCCTTTCTCCATAGTTTGATTGCCATCCACTCTAACTATAGCTGTGGTATAACGTGTCAAGTAGGGATATGCATTCCTTCTTCCTGTAAGAAGCCATGCAGGCAAGAGAGTGAGCCATGTTAATTCAAAGCTTTCTCTAATAGTACCCATATTACTGGAGAGACCGATTTTCAAATGGGCAGATCTAGTCACTGGCTGTCGAAGACACATGAGCGCTTGTCCTGGATACTGTTGAACTGATCGGGGAGGCCTTTCAGCAACCCTTTTAAATCCCTGACCATCTCCCTTTTCCCTCCTTCCTGATGAGATGGAGGTCCAAGGATGCTGTAGTCTAGAACTGGCTTGTAGGACTCCTTTACATTTTCTCCCATTTACCCTTATTCCATAGTTTGTACAGAAAGCCAAAATACAAAAGGCCAGTGTTATTCTTAGCCCTGTTTTGGCCAACAAGTCTGGTTATGTATGCTCTGCATAATCTTCTTGAAGCTCTTTATGTCTGAGCCCCTTCTGGAACTTTCTTACTAAACTGTGTGACAAGCCTCCCCACTCTCTCCTCTTAACTGCATGGATATTCCACTTCAGAGATGATCAAAGATGCTACATGCCCTCCTTATGTTTGTCCAGATACGTAGTACCATAAAGACAT
Organism: Protopterus annectens; assembly: GCF_019279795.1. Classification (NCBI taxonomy): domain Eukaryota; kingdom Metazoa; phylum Chordata; order Ceratodontiformes; family Protopteridae; genus Protopterus; species Protopterus annectens. The sequence continues at coordinate 439,670,396 of NC_056728.1, read as the reverse complement.
GTAAGAGTAAGTGGGCTAGGTTTGCAATATGGACTACTACTTTTACAGTACCTCTGTTGATGACCGGTTTATATTCTCCCACCAAGGGTTATTTGGTAACTGTTACTGATTTTCATTACGGGGGGGGGGCCCTAATTCTTCCATCCACAAATAGAAATTACAACTCTCAGTATGAAAAAGCACTTATACTAGCTTATTAGTCTAGCACTTTACCAGACTTCTTGTAGCAGTTATTGTAGCACACAAGTGCTACCAGCACTAAACATTCTACAAGGAAACATATCTAGTACTTATTATCAATGCCCATCCCTCCAGGCATGTCTAAAGGTCCGTTCCCTGTGCTTTCTCCTATTAAACTAGTGAACTTGGGCATCCTGAAGCAATGTAGCAACTGCCTCATGTACACCAACAACCCTCTCCTCTTACCTTCCAACACTCAGACTTGCGAGAGATGCACTTATATTCAAATTGGAAGCCACACACTCTCCAGCCAAGACTGGAATAGCTGGTTAAGAGGAGAAGGTCAACAGTTGCACCACACCACATGGAATACATAGCCCTCTGGAACACCCAGCACTGCCTTCACACAAAAACACAAACCACACACCCACCTTCTTGGAGGCTTTCAGTAAAAATCTACCCAAGCAGCAGAGCCCTCCAAGACAGAAACGACCAACACAACACTAATCACGAGACGCATAACTCTCCTAAACAGCGTGCCACTCAACTAAAACCCTAAGGCAAAACAGCATGCCGAACACACTAGTCATGGGTGACTCGATAGTGAGGCACACTGATGCCCCACTTACTAGGTTGAATAAGGAGAAAGTAACAGTCCGCTGCCTGTCAGGTGCCAGGATCCGACACATAACGCATGCACTCAGGTCTCTCAACAACAGGTACAAATATGGCTCTATCATTGTACATGTGGGTGTGAATGACCTGAGGCGTACCTCTCTGGACTACATGAAAAGAGACATGGAGGAGCTCTCGGATTATGTAGTCCAGGCAGGTATGACCCTAGCCCTGAGCAGCATCCTACCATCACCCAGAATGATACCACAGTACAAGCAGAAAATGATTGATTTCAACAATTGGCTAAGTTTCTGTTGTCATTCTAAGGGGATCCAGTATCTGTCTGCTTGGGATGAAATGATTGACAGACCTCGATGCTTTGCAGGAAGTGGCCTGCGTCTGTCACCTCTGGGCTTCTGGATACTGGCCAAGGCATTTGCCACCCCTGTAGTGCCTTTTCTTAGGCGGTGTTCCAAAGACCAAATTATCACCATAACAGCTTCAAACAGATGCATTCTGAGGGTCATGTTGCTCAACACTAGAAGTCGAAATCTCAAAATGCACTTCCTTGAGGCACTCCTTAAAATGGAGAACATAGACATTTCTGCTGTAACAGAGGCCTGGTTCAAGGCAACAGAAAGCACCCCTGCACTAACAGGCTATAACTCATTCCACACCTTTCGGCCCCAGAACTTGGACCGAAGCTCCAAAGGCAGGGGGTGTTTCCATATCATAAAGGATGCGCACACCTCCAGGCTGGTAGCCCAACACAACCCATCAGAGATACTTCAGGTCTTGCTAACATTGGGTAAGACAGCGATTCAGATTGTAGCCTGCTATAGGTGCCCAACCATGTCCCAAGACTCACACTCCACGTTCCTATGCACCCTGGAGAATATTAGGGTCCAATCTAACACTCTCTTACTAGGCGACTTCAACTACCCCTCCATTAACTGGGTAAACTACTCGTGTACCAATGCACTTGCCCAACATTTCCTGTAGTTCATTAATTCCAATGCGCTGGACCAGCTCGTTCTTAGCCCCAGCAAAGGTAACCACCATGAAAAACTTCTCCAAAGCTAACTTTGGGATCCTAAAAACAGAGGTGGCTAACTTCACAGCACCCATGCAAATGGAGAATAGTTGCGTGACTGCAGAATCATACACTAATGCACTGTACGAACACGTACACAAATGCATGGATCTCACCATACCCAATAGAACCAAGACACTCTCCTCCAAAAAAAGGAAGCCAATCTGGTGGTCCCCTGCCATAAACATACTCTGCAACAAAAGGAGGAAACTGATGCAGAATAAGGTGAAGTCCCAAGACTGGAAAAAACTCCCTTATCTGCCTCAACAAAAAGTTGACCTCCCTCATCAAATCCTGTGAAGCTAGGTATGAAAACAGAATTGCAGCAGATAGTAAAGACAACCACAAGGCCTTCTATAGTTATGTAAAGAATCGCCACCGCAATACCCAGATTTGCTCTGAGCTACTGCACAATGGTACCTCCTATACCAAGCCAACGTATATTGCCAGTACACTGGCCAAAAGATTCAGTGCCAACTTTCCCCATCTACTCCCTGAAAGGACCAGTCACAATACCAGTAGATTGCCAGGCACCCAGTATTACTACTGCACAGGTTAAAGCAGCACTGTCCAAGGCCAAGAATATAACTTCTGTGGGACCTAACAATATCCCTGGTTGTGTTCTACATGAACTACAGAGTGAACTGGCACCTCCCCTGTGTGCCCTGTTAAATCACAGCCTCACCTCAGGCTTTATCCCTGCCAAATGGTACACTGCTACAGTTATCCCTCTCCACAAAGGAGGAGCAACTACAGACCTTGGGAACTATCACCCCATTAGCCTGACGAGTCTGATATGCAAAGCTATGGAACGCATCATCATGGGCCTAATAAACAAGGATATAGGGAATCTCCAAACTCTGGATCCCGCACAGTTTGGTTTTGTGAAGGGTAGATCATGTCTGCTCAACTTGGTTGACTTCGAGTCAGTCACCAGAGCTGTGGATGAAGGCAAGGTGGTTCATACACCCTACCTTGATCTGGCCAAGGCTTTTGCTACCATTCCCCACTCAGGAATCATAGCAAAACTCACTAATCTTAGCATCAACCATTATATTACTGGGTGGGTAGATATGGATAATACTATTAATCACAAGTACAAAGGATAGGATAAAGCATGTGTTCTACAATTTAATCAATGTACTGGTAAAGTAAAAAAAAAAAAAGCCCTTGAAGCGAATTGGAATGTTTTCAGAACCAACTGATATATTTAAGAAAGTTGGTGGAAGACCCATATTCGTTAATAAAGCTGGGATGAATTTTAAAAAGTTATTTGAAAGAAAATTGGAAGGGGAAAATCAGTTAAATTCAGGAACTCGAGCATGTGGTATGTGTGGATAGTGCCCATATATAATTAAGGCAAGTAGTATAGATCTAAGTAATTGAAGAGTAAAATATTTTTTAAGAAGTGAAATTGTAGGACCAGTAGAGTTGTCTGTCTGGTAGTCTGTATGACATGCACCCATTTTTATGTAGGTAAACAGAGCATATGTTAAAAAAATAGAACTTATGAGCATATTAATGATATAAAAAAAAAAAAGAAAGTAACCAATGCCCTGTATAAACATTCCCTTTCCTGTTTGGGATTTACAAAATTTATGTTCAGAATTTTGGACATAAAGGTAAATCCCAGAGGAGGTGACTGAAAAATCACTTAAGGAAAAAAGAAACACAGTGGCAGCTCAGGTTAGCTGCAATGCTTATCCCCAGGTTTAAATCACACTATTATCTATTGCCCCTATGTTAATGGAAAGAGCAAATAAATTATGAATATTTATTGAGAATGGATTGTAAGTTTAAGAAATATAATTTCTATGTGAATGCATATGGTGTGGGTCAAAGAATTGCATTTGGGACTTTTAATAGTGGAAAATCAATTGTATGTGTAATTTTATATGGATTTATCACTTTAATTTTATCTGAAGGGTTGGGTGGATTCGTAATTTAATGTAATTAATGATGTCACTAATGAGGTGTATATAAATGGAATAATACATGTGATGTTTTATATTCTGATGAAGCTCTGTAAATGAGATGAAAGCGCTAAATACTATTAAAATTATGTAGTGTGCATTACTTTAGTACATGCAGTGTTGTAAGAGAACGTTTTTCTATATTTTTTGTATCAGTTTTGGTTTTAATTTTGGTGCGGTCAGTGGTTTTAACATTAATATGTTGTGCTCTTGGGTTGCAAGTGTGGGGATGTAAACGTATTAAGCACAGCATATTTAGAACTAAGATAATTTCTCTGTTTTTTTATATATGTGGATACCTAGATTAATGTCCCTGGTTTAAGCTGTAAATATTTTTTTAGCAAATAGGCTTAAATTAAGAAAAAAAAATGACAAAAGATTTAACACTGCTAGTTCATTCTTGTAGTTGCAAAGTTATTAACAGGTGCAGGGAATTAATCATGAGAGGCCTATCAGTGTATATTCTGAGTGAATTTGCAAATACTCTTCAAACATCTGCAAAGACAGTTACTGCTTTTCTTGGATACCAGAGTACATGTGGAAGCAATTAATCATTAGAAGTCTATACACACTTTGAATGAAGTGTGTAGGGAATATTGACAAGTAGTTCAGTGAAAAATAAATGCGTTGTAATCAGTGGGAAGTGATTGTTATATAAGTAGTCACCTCCCCAGTAGCCTTAGTAATTTAATACATTTAATACAACAGTACACAATTTATTTAAAGGTAGCCAGTACATGTTTTTTCTTGAGGGTGAAAGTGAATGTTTACAGAAAGCATGCAAGTTGTTGTTCCACATGTGGGTGGGAGATAGATACAAAGAAAAGGCAGCAATGAATATAAGTGGGAACGTAGGCTGTAACATACACTTTAGCGTGGTTAAACTTAATTTTAGATTATGTAATGGCTGTAGATGCAGTCATCAGTTTGGGGCAATTGGCACTGTCTTGAGGGGTAAACATTTTTGAAAGTGTACATAGTTTTTTCTTTGCTTCTTCTAAGCTAAAAGGGGGATGGAGAAATTCTTAAAATCTGTGTTTTTTTCCCCTTTGAGTATTTTCATTGAAGTAGAAGGTCTTAAATGTTACTTAAGTTTAAATGGAGATGAGAGGAAGCAACTATGTGAGATCACTCTGTCAAGCATTACTGTCTGCATGTAAGCAAGAAATTGAAAATATACATTCAAAAGCACTGTCATATATCAGGTGAGAGTAATGACTTTCTGTCATAATGGCAACTGTGTCTTGTGTGTTATCATGGAAGGTAAGTGGCCTTACAGGTATAAAAAATGCAAAGAGTACTGAATTGTAATAGTTGTAGAGTGCAAATAATGTTTCAGTAGTCGCATTTGGGTAGACATGAGCATGTAGATCTGACAAAGAACGGATTTCAGGGTGGATATTTAGCAAACTACCAGGTACAAAGGAAAAAGGGGAGTAACAATATGGATTGCTAGAGAGGCTCCAGTAGTGTTAGAAGAGGGAAAAAAATGGTAGTGGTATATTTGTGATAGCAAGAGGTATTGGCAGATGAGAAAGATTATGCTATTGCGCTTTTATATTTCATTTAATACTGTTATTATAGAACTTAAGATAGTTTTGGGAGAAATAACTTTAAACAGGAAATATTTATGAGTGGGGATTGAAACCTAATTTGGAATAGTCAGGATTTATCGGGGGACAAGAAGGGAAAACATAATAAAATGGCAGATTTTCATAGAAATATGAGAATATGCGGAATGAGAAATGTGAATTCAGTAGTAGGAACTAGGATAGAATTTACATATTATTCCCCCAAGGTACAAAAACTAGACCAGACTAGATGGAAATTATATCTCACAGGAGCATATATATTTAATTGAAAGCTTTGACACACATCCAGTAACAGTTTAAGGTCATGTGCCAATAAAAATGAAGATAAAGATGCAGTGTAATGAAGTAAAAATGAGAGACTGGTGCTTTCCCACTTACCTGCTAAAGACAGAAGAATGGTTAGTGGAAATTATTTGATAGTTATTAGAGGAGGTAGACATTTCTGCAGATGTTATAGCTAGTAAATGGATAAAATTAAAATGGAAGTTAAAAACATGGCAGAAAAATGATAGAAAGAGATACGGGGAAACACAGTGGGGACTATTTAGAATGGTTAAAGTATTGCAGAGCACAGAGAAGAATTTGGATATTATGCCTGAGTTTAGAAAAGGTGATGTTAAACAGCTGTTTTTGGATAACTCCAAAGCACAAAACATTTAGCACTGAGACTTGGAGAACAAAGTAGAAAGGGTCATTGTCAAACTTACGGAGCCTACAACAAGAAAAATAACCAGAGATCCTATGGCGGTATTAAAGATATTTCAGAAATACTATGATGACATGTATAAAGGGGATGAATATGGAAACAAAGAAAAGGCCCAACGCAACCATTTATAGAAGACTTTATTATGCCAGCGTTAGAGAATGATGAGGCACAACAGTTAATAGCCAAGACAGAAGTGTTGAGATAAAAATGGCTATGTGTAACCAGTCAATAGGAAGTCTTCAAAAACAGACAGTATTCCTGTGGAAGTTTGGAAGGTGGGAGGAAAGAAAGTGATAAAGATCTGGTAGGTGGTGTTCAACAATACTGAAAAAAGGGGGGCAGGGGAGTACCAGCATCTTGGAAAATAGCTGTGTTGGCTATAGTACCCAAAAGTGGTAAGGGCCCTTCATACCCAGCTTCCTGTAGACCCATTTCACCTTTAAACCATGATTATAAAGTATTTGTTTATACTAGCTAAAAGAATGGCAAAGGCATTGCAAAAACTGTTAGATATGGATCAACATGGTTTTACAGAGGGGAGGCAAACATTTGACAACATTAATCAAACAGTGATAATCCAGACAGAAGCAGCATGTAAGAAAACACCACTATTCTTGGTGGATGTTGATGAAGAAAAAGCATTCAACAGGATCAGCTGGCATTTTATGAGTAGGGCAATGGTAGCATTTGAATTCCCTGAAAGAATAATAGGGTTAATTAGGAGTATGTTGAAGGCACAGAGACAAGAATTAAAGTAGGGGAGGTTCCACTCTGACAAGCTGTTTCTGAACAAAGGAGAATGGCAGGGGTGCCCTCTTTCCTCTTTATTTACTTTATATTTAGAGCTATTAACAAGGAAAATAAGTAACTGTCAAATTTGGGGATATAACTGGTATGGTATTAAGAGTCAGCTTTATTCATATGTATTATTTTGCACTTGATAAATCCAGTAAAGGATATCTCAGTGTTGTGAAATATTTTTAGGCAGTTGCAAGTCTTTTCAGAATATAAAATTAATGAACCTTTGCTAGAAGAATCTCAGAACTTTATGCATTGACCCTTTCTTAATCTTCCATAAGGACAGGATGTTCCTTTCTACCAACCCCCTCCCTCTTTTATGCCAAAAGTGGTCTCTGAGCTATCCCTTAACCAAGCCATTGTACGTTTTTTCCTAAACCTCAGAACAAGAGAGGAAACCTTCATTTCTTTGAAGTGTATGAACAGTTGAGATTTTATTTACACAGGCCTAAATTCAGAAAAAAATATCAGTTGTCAATCTCCTTGGCAAAGGGAGAATAAGGGAAGCTAGTCAACAAACATACTCTACCTAATGGTTTGCTCATTGCATTTCAGAAGCATTGCTATGGTGGAGCAAGAAGTGGAGTTGCCCTGGGCACAAAGGATCTGGTACTGATGTCTGTAATCTGTCCTCACAAATGAATAATCTTTCTTTTAAAACCCGTATTGCATTTGCTGTCAAACCTGAGTGCTAAAGGGCTCACTGTGGGTCTAAACTGTGAGAAGCAGCTTGCTACGATTCGAAAGAAGTTTTTTTTTTTCTTCTTCATTGGAAGAGTTAGCTGGAGGGGGGAGGCATGGATGCAGCTGGGTGACTGCAATAACCCAATTGCTACAATGTAGCTGGGGGGCATCATACTTCTCATCCTGTCAGGGCAAGAAATCTGGACAAAGCCTAAAAATAATGGGAGACAAAGGCACAAAAATAGGAACAGATTTAAATATTGCTGTTATAAACTTAAAGTTGCTCGAGTAGCAGGATTTGTATTGGCATGCATTTTTCTGAAGGATATGAAGTCTGAAACTCAAATATATCATTATTTGGTGACTTCATTCCTAAGTGATTTCCCAAAAAACACAAATCTTATGAGTAACAGATCAAAAATATGAGGCAAAAATCTAGACAGTTGAGAGGTATGGGGCCTAATACAGGGAAGTATTTTTTCTCTTTACTTAAGAGATGAGCAGATGGGGACATTGGCTTGTGGTTACCAACCCAGGGCGCTGATTGAGACAGCTATGCATCTATTGCATTTCATACTGTTGCACAGTTCATGTCAAATATGTTCCTGGCATTTTAGAGCCCCACTCCATTTAGAACCACTGACGCTACCACTGTCTTCCTTAGAGTGGTCCGTATGCAAGCTATCCTTGAAGCAACAACTTGGACATCCTTTCACACATTCCCTAGGCATTACAGTTTGGGAATAAACTAGAGCTATTGCAGTATTTTCATCTGCTATCTTGCAAGGCCTTCTGTCCTCATTACTTTTATCTGGCCAGTCAACCTACAGCTTTCTGCTTTGAGAATCTTGCCAAAATCCAGACTTGCAACAGTATGATGAATAATTTAAAAAGTTGCGTTAGGAACTTACCACAGATGTAGATGTTTGAGTGTATTCCCTGTTTGAAGTGCAGGTACCCTCATGCCTTTCCCCTTTTATCTCTTTGTTCTTTCTCATCTTTAGCACCTTGTGTGGTGTGTTCTCTAGTCTTTTTATTTACCGAATATTACTGCATAGTGAGGTAGATTGGGGATTTCTGGAATGGACCTGGGGCAAAGAGGACTCTCACAATTTGGTCCACTAGGTCTTTGGCACCAGCATCTTCTAACCTGGCCTTGATCAGGACTAGAAAGATCTTATGATCATGTTAGACCACTAACATCCTTGGGTAGTTGTGTCTGGGTATTGGCCAAGGATGGGGGGATAGGGTTCTCAAAGCACGGTTTGCCAGTCGGGCTACTTGCAGGTAAGAATTCCAGAAATCAGGACTGCAGCAGTGAATATACGTATACATTTTTATTTGGTTTGTTGTAACACAGATGTGCTTTATATTACCAGAGTTCTGTGAGAGTGCGAGACAACAACACAGTGAGACTTAGTGTATTTATTAGTAACAGCAAATATTTATTGTAAAATAAAATGGTAAAAGGAACTGATACAAATTATGCTGGAGTGCTGAAAAAATAGTGCTGCTAGCTCTGAGAGACTGTTTAATGATACAAATTTGGCTGAGAAATGATTTCTAGCAAATCATTTAAGACTTGTTTGAAATAAACAGTCTCTCTCTCTCTCTCTCTATGTCTTGGGGAATGACACATCCCAGTTTAATTTCCTACTAAAGGTGATGGTGAGTTGTTCCAACAAGAAAAAGAATGCAGAAGAAAAATATTGTTGTTGACAGCAGCAAGATGACTTAGAGCTTTGCACAGTAATTCAGGGTTACTTTGCCAGCCCTCAACAATTTATTTTTTATGCTAGGAAGGTTCAAGAACTCTACGAGCAGAATACCTTTTGTTTAACTGATACTGTTGATTGCAATTTAAAAGGAATACCCAAGTTTAACATACAAACATACCTTCATTTATTCATACAGAAGTAAAGCAAAATGTTTCACTGTCCACTTTCATAGAGTTCATTTCTGGTAGTGGCTGTTTCAGTATTTAATACTACTGTTGTTTCGGGCATGTCTGCCTGAAATACCTGCCAGCTTTCATAAGCAATGATGTGTTTACAAAATTTAGTTACGTACTTGCATTTACTTTTCTCACGCTAACGATGTTGATGCAATTGGTCTTTCATGAATATAAATAAAATCTCTTTAGTGACACCATAATAAATATAAGTACAGACACACACATAAACACGCACCCATATGTGTGTATGTATGTGTATATATATATATATATATATATATATATATATATATATATATATATATATATATAAAATAAGCTCCCTGCACCTCCTG
>NC_056728.1:439652966-439657966 GCF_019279795.1 Protopterus annectens | reverse complement strand
CTAGCAAGTTTCTAAGTTTATAAGAGCAATATTTAAAGTCCGTCACTCAGTCACTGTCTGTGTGTGCGTGTCATGTGGCAGAGTGGCCATTATTTTTCAAAGCTACAGGGAGCCACTGCAGAAGGGTGAAAGAGCCGCAGGTTGCAGAACCCTGGTCTAAAGTATTCTGCGTAAAAGCGACTGTATGAACGCTAAACCCAAGGAGTACTTAACTCTGTAAAACTGTTGTGCCTGGCTAAATTACTTTAGTAAAACATCATATTTGCAGTGAGTAAAACATTTAGCTGTTAAGGCTTGTTGCATTATTAGTACTTCAGACGCATGTTGACTACTGCTAGATGCTGTAGCTGCTCAAAAGCTCGTAACAGCTTTGAATGACCTCATTGTGTATGCTGCTGCATTTTAACACTTTATCACTTATTTGAAGTGGATAGGTAATTGGAACTGCTCTGTAAATATTTGTTTCTAGCCCCCTCTACAATAGCAATATAGTTAAGGTCGTACATGTCCCCATATTTTACCTTGTATGCTTATCTGTGAAAGAGTCATCTCGCAGAAACAGACATAGCGGGAAATAACTGAATGTTCTGGCATACTGCTTCGCAGCTGCTTTATCCTGCTTAACTCAGTGTTGTACTACATTCCAAAGTATTTTATGTATTACAGCTCCAATCGTAGCTCCAGCTAACCCTCCTGTTTCTGGTCTGATTCTTCTCCTAGATCTCTTCCAAAATACGCTGGGTCTCAAATGCTAAGAGCCTATTACCCAAACAACAACAGACTGTGATCTCCCCTCCCTGACACAGTGGCCGACTCGTGTCCTTAAAAGTTGATACAAAGTATGTATTATAATCTATGCAACTGTACACATTGTATCCTCTAACATAACTACTGGATTTCTATGCAGTACACCTAGGAAAACTTGTTGAGCACCGTACCTTGAATGACCAACATAAGTATTATCAGACCCTCCCATCTAGTGCTAGTTGTTTAGCATTAATTTAAAATAGCTGTTTAAAGCCTGTACTTAACTAATCTATCTCCCACAAAGCCCAACAGTTCTCCCAACAAAACTATATAAAAAATAACAAAAGGGATCATCCTACCTCTACTCTGTTAACATTATTACAAGGATTTCTAAACTAGAACTTGGATTCTTTACCTACTGATTTGTTTTTTTCTTTTACTGCACTTCCCGTGTCTTGGGGTGTAGCCCCACTCCGTTCGCTCTCCTCCCACCCACCCCCATATTATTTCCTTTATAGTTAACCACCTGTTTCCTCCCCCAATAGACTCCACCCCTGCTATTACTCTACCTTTAAAGATGCAGCCCTTATTTACACTCAACTCCTTCAACAGTTAAACATGTGGTGCACCCAGCCAACCCACCTACTACATACAATACCCTATCCATTAATAATCCTCTCCCTACTGCTGCTATCCAACCTATCCTCTTACCACACACAACTTCAACACCACACCCCACCAACATGGCAGAGAGAACCCACATGAAATCCCATCAGACTTAACTTCTCTATAACACCATATAACCTCAACCACTCCTAACCCTTTCCTTACTCACACAACAGACTAGCAATCAAAGTAAACCCTCACACTTCTCAGAGACGAAATAAAATAATTCACAAATTAAGTAAACTCTATCTACACCTACTCCACACACTCACTAGTTATGGAGACATACACCCCAATCTTGGGCTTACTACTTCAACCAACCCCAACACAAACCAACTAAATGCCCTATACCATAGACCTACCTCATCTCTCCTTTTCTTAAACATCAATGCAAGAAGTATACTTAACAAAATTCAGGACCTTCATGCCTTACTTCCCCTGTACAAACCAGATATCACTATACTAACTGAAACATGGCTTAAACCAGAACACCACAATAATGAAATCATCGCCCCTGGCTACAATATTATTTGAAGCGAGTGAACAAAAAATGAGGGGGTGTAGCAATCCTATTCCAAAACCATCTTGCCTTAGAACAACTAGACTACAATAACCAAGATGTCAAAGATGTAGAATTAGTCCTAGCCAAATTAAAAATAAACTCCAAGAAATGCATAATCATTGCAGGTGGTTATATCCCACCAGGTAATATAACTGGTATGGAAAGCCTGCTAAGTTGGATGTCCAACTCCCTTCCACAAGAAACCATACTGTTAGGGGACTTTAATATCGACTGGCTTAACTGCTCCAGCCACATACCTTCTGTCTTTATAAACCTTCACAGGTTCACCCAAACCATAACCAGCCCCACTAGAATTGACAAATCATCCAAACGCCAGTCAATCTTAGACTGGATTCTGGTATTTGACCCCACTCTCACACACAGCTATCTGGCTGTCTTCCTGATAGTCTAAGTGACCATCATCCAACCTACCTAATTAGGAACAGATCCCAAACCATCTGTCAACCCATCCTTGGAGTAGTTTGCAACAAAAAGAACTTTATAGCAACTTACTAGATCAATGCACTAAACAGCTGTAACTGGGCCCCCCTAAAACAACTTCCTCTAGACGAAGCCGTTGAACATTTTAACACAACTTTCCTAAAAATCTTGAACCATCACGCCTCTTCCCAAACCATTACAGTAGAAACTAAATATGCCCCATGGCTAAAAAAATAAACCAAAATAATGAAAGACAGAAACAAAATCTGGATTCAGTATCAGAAAAACAAAATCACTAGTTTGAGGCAAAACTATCTAGAACTCCGTAACAAAGGCAAAAAGCAAATCAAACTGGACAAAACTAACTACTGTAAAAAACTTGCAAGAGAAATATGCTCACAATCCCCCCAAATTTTGGGCCACTTTAAATTCAGTACTCCACCCAGGTAAATCCACCACTACTTCCCCAGTGCTGCCAAATAATCTTGAAAATACTCTCATCCAATTCTTTACTGATACTTTCCAGACCCTCGCCAATGCCCAAAACAGTGCTAGTAGCCCCACACCAATATATACCCCAACCCACAAAACAATACCCCAATTTTAACCTTCACCCCGTGTCCACCAAGGCAATTTCCGAACTCCTCAAAAAAGTTAAACCAACCACACTAGCAGCTGACAATCTACCAGCAGATTTCCTTCAGATTTCAGTTGATGCTATAGCCTGTCCTGTTTCTATGCTCATAAATAGGTCTCTGTTAGAATGTAAGGTACCCACCCTTTGGAAAACATTGCATATTATCCCACTACACAAAGGAGGTAACTCCTTAGAGCTCACCAATTACCATCTAATAGCAATCCTAACACCTTTATCCAAAATATTAGAAAGAGTAATATACACTCTGCTATTACAGTATCTCCAAAATTACAACATTCTTGCCATGTCCCAGTATGGATTTAGACCTTACCACAGCACTACTGTCATTCACCAATATAGTTAATTACCACAGAAACAAGGGTCTATTTGTATCTTCAGTCTTTTTAGACTTATCAAAAGCCTTTGATATGCTAAACCACAGTATGCTTCTCAATACCCTATCTACCCTAAAAATAGGTCCCTCCTCCATATCATGGTTCAACAGCTACTTATCAGGCAGTCAGCAAGCAGTTCTCTGGAAAGACCAACTGTCACCCCCTGATACCAGTAACCATAGGTGTCCCTCAAGGATCCACTCTTGGTCCCTTGCTGTTCTCTATATTTACCAACCAGATCTCTTCATCCTTACCCTCTGCATCAATAGTACAATACACAGATGACACCACACTTATTTGTGCTGCCCCTACCCTAAGTGAACTGCAATCCCTAACCCAAAACATCTTCACCCTAGTTAAAACTTGGTTCACTAACATCAAACTTCTACTAAATCCCCAAAAAACAAACTAATTATCTTCGGCCCAGGCAGACCACCTCCCCTAAATAATTTTTGCATCAACTCCAAATATAACATTCAAATCAGCCCAACCACACACACCAAACTGCTAGGTGTAGAAATAGACAATAACCTGAAATTTAATGTCCATATTGCACAAACCATCAAAAAAGTACACAAAAAAACTTGGACTCCTTTACAGGAACAAATATTTTATCACTAAATCTACCAAAGCAAAAATTGCTAGGACCCATCTTCTATCTATCCTCCTATATGCCTCTCCCATCTTAACTAATCTCCGACAAACAGATCTCAATAAAATGGAATCTTGCCTTAACAACATCGCCAGGTTTGCTACTGAAAGCTCATATAGGTCCCACCACTGTCTGTCCCTTAAGAAGCTCAACTGGCTAGAGTCGCCACATATGCTACTACTCAGTCAACTGTCCATTGTTCACAAACTATACTACTATCCTGATACAATCCCAGCACTACACCAACTTATAGAGCCCCGTACTCCCTCTAGAACCTTGCGATCTAGTAGCCAAAGTCTCATAACTGTCATCAAGCACAAAAATGATGCTGGTAAATCCCTCATTGGCAGCACCACGGCCAAAAACTGGAACTCACTACCTAGCCACATAACCTCTAACACACCTTCACCTTCCATTTCAAAAAACTTTTAAAAACCCATTATCTAAATTAACTGGCTATGGTCATGTCAGTCTCCAGGCTGAAACAGTCACAGAACCTCAGCTATGTGTAGATTGTTTTCATGCCAATTCCATTGATATTTACTTGCTGGAAAAAAAAAGTTTGTTTTACACACTGTACCTTGTTGACTGTCTACTGTGTGAATTGTTAATCTCTGCCATTTTATATATGTAAAACGTATAATAAATCTATTAATTCCTTTTCATGAACTGTAATGTATTATGTGGAATGTTTTGTGTTTTCCGTATTTTCATGAACTTTTCTCCCAGGGCCTCTGCTGAAAAGGGACCTGTGTCTAGTCGGACTTTCCAAGTAAAATGCATAAAAAAAAATACAGGTAATTTCTTAGCAGTCTGTAGGGAACCGAGTATAGTGAGAGGGTTTGAGTGTCAAACATTGTAGGACATATTGTTTGTCTTGTAGCATTTTAGTAAGGTATC